>NC_133656.1:238872388-239034518 GCF_009905375.1 Apium graveolens
CATTATAATTCGAACTCATCTAAATATGTAATACCATTATAGATTATTTATATATAAGTGATTCTATTTTCAATATTATCTTTAAAACTTATATATGTACATTTTAATTTTTTTATATAAATAAATATGTTAAAAATATATGAGATACATTTTCAAACTAACAAAAGATTAATAAATAAGATAATAATTCATTTATGTACTATGTCCAATTTTTTATCCAGAATTTTATTTTTTAAAATTAACTGTACAAAAATTCAAGTAACTATCTTTTCTTTTACGGAATTCAAGTAACTATCTTTAAAGTTAAATATAATATTCATTTAGTAGACTTACATATTGCCTGTATGATAAAAAACACATGTGACATTATGGTGTAGTGGTATGAGGTTGTATAGGTGAATGAAATATCGTGAGTTCGATTCCCATAACGCACCTGTTTAATTTAGTAATGAGTGTCTTCATATATACATGTGATTTTGTTCGTGGTGAACCAACTAGTTATATACTTCAGTGATTTTGATGTTTCTCATAATATTTCTATCTAAGATCGGTTCATCAAATGTACCCCTTGAATTATTTTTTTTCTGTATTATGATAAGTTATATATTGTTCTCGGACAATTACTAGTGTCATTAAGTGATTACCTCAATGCCTAATGTTGAGATTGAATCATTTCTTTCTTTAAGACGGTGGTTCCTTGATTTGCTATAGCTAGTCTTGTGATTTGAATTCGTAGTTCCTGTTTAAACCAATTCATAATGTCAATTATGATTGGTCTTGTACTCTCGTATGCCATTTTATTGACATATATATTCTCAGAATGACACCATTGAGTTTCACATGTTTCTTACACCAATAAGTCTTCACAACCAAAAATTTATTTGTTGCGTATATACATAATTGTTTCAATAATCTATTGGTTTCGATATTATTCAAATGTGTCGTAGGCTTCCTTCTTACAATCTGGGTTGCGACCTTTATGTTCAAGTCGAATGATATTCTACGAAAGCAGACAGCTCTAAAGGTCTGATTCTTTTCCGTGTTCCTTTACATGTAGGGCAAGTTTATTTACATAACCTTAATATGTCTACAAACTGAAACAACAATCTTAGATTTAACTACTATCTGCAGGGAGAGAGGAAATATTCAACTTCTTCAGGCATCTTAAGTCTTACAGGGAGTGCACGAGAAGAAATTATTTGTGCAACTTTACATTATATTGTTGTTTTAAAATCACAAAGCTGGGTGATGTTGGACATCATATTTCTCTTCGTGAATTGCTCCATCGTTTGACTAAATTATGTTCTAATAAATACTTTTATCTTAGTACTTCTTTTTCTTATATTCTTTATATTAGTTTTACAGATTTGTTCTTCACCCTTGATAAAGATATAAATAGTACATTAAGCAAACAGGAACTCCGAGAATACGCAGATGGAACTTTGACAGATATTTTCATTGAGAGAGGTATAATTTACCTTAATTTTCTAGCAACTTGTCAAGAATGATACATTCTGAGATGTAATGCACGAATATCTTCCATATCCTGGACTCAGTATTTCCTAGATATCTTCCCGGTCACTCTTGGGTTTTGGTTTCAGTATTTCCTAGATATCTTCCTAGATATCTTGCAGTTCTCTTGTTGCTCATACAATTCTGTTTAGTGATTGGATATCACTGGTTGTCAGATAAAGCTTAAGCTGTATCTTTAGTTTGCCTTTTGTTGTCTTGTAGTCCCCATCTGAGTACCTCAAGCCTAAGGACCATAGGAATATAGGCTTTCCAAAAGAACCGGCTAGATATTGGCATCAGGATACCTTTTTTTCTTGTGTAATTATTTGTGATATCTGTACTAAATAAATTATGTATTTTATGTACTGGAGTTTGATTTGTTTTTCCTCTATTTTTTGTATCGTTATTAAGTACCTTTTTAGTATTAGTAGCATAATTTTGTAACTAATGTTTTCTATTTCCGTTAAATGTTCACAGGGGTCCCGCAAGATTCGAAAATCCTACGATAGCAAGGATCTTGATGTTTGTACGGAGACTCTTGGCTATATACATCGAAGCTTCTGGCAGACCTGTTGCATATTTTGCAGCTTACCAGACTCTGACTATACATGACTACATATGCTGTAATAAAGCTCTATGGAAGTACTTCACATAAAAATATTCTTGTCACATCTGCTTAGGAGGTGTTGGTCTTTTTCTAGGAGGTGTTGGTCTTTTTGTAGTGTTCCGTAAAATGTTTAGTTTTGACTTTGTTTTATAGTTTTACTATCTAGTTTAGATATGATGAGTATAGTTGGCCAATTGGATGGATTAGATAATGTACGTAGATAGTCTCTATATTTGACAACTTAAGGAGTTTGTTGGATTGCTGGAGGTTTGATAATAATAAAAAAAAATTACGATTTCGATTTAGTCTTGTCTTTATTTTTTTGGTAGATTTTTATTTTGGAATATGTTTTAAATTTAGCATTTGGTATTTTTTGGTGCATTTAATACAATTAGGAGAGGATAATGTATAGTCAATAGACATCAGCTGAGATATAAATTTTCCGAAAACTGATGTTACTGGTCCCAAATATATCAGATCTAGTTAAGGAACCGATGTCTAATCAAACCTCTAACATCGGTTTTCATTTACAGGCGATGTAAAAATGTAACTTTGACATCAGTTTAATGTTTAAAAATGATGTTAATGCTAATTTTTATCTTGTAAATTAAATGTCACAGTTTATAATTAGATCATATGAAAGCTATATAGAAAATGTTTTAATGTAGTTTTCAGACATCAGTCCACAACCGATGTGATATGGGGTACCTTTCTCTACACCCGCATAGACATTGGTCAGGAAAACCTTTAACATCGGTTTTTAGCCGATGTCTATTGAAGGTTTTCTAGTAGTGTCTTGTCTGCAAGTTAAAAAAATCCTTATATGGCCTTAAGCAAGCACCAAGATTGTGGTTTGGAAAATTATCCTCTACACTGCTCAATAAGGGATATAATCAGTCCAACCATGATCATAGTCTGTTTTTTATTCATTCTGCAAGCACTATCACTGTGATTCTTGTATATGTGGATGATCTCCTCATTTGTGGCAACAGTATGGACACTATCTCTAAGCTCAAAACCATGTTAGCTCAGAACTTTCATATGAAAGACTTGGGGGATCTCAGGTATTTTCTTGGCATTGAGATCTCAAGGACTGCAGATGGTATATTCTTGTGTCAAAAAAAGTATACTAATGATATCATTGCCGAGTTTGGTATGACTGGAAAAAAACCTTTGCAACTCCCGATGGATATTAATATGAAATTGACACCTGCAAAGGGGGACATGCTTACTGATCCTACTGTTTATCAAAGGCTTCTAGGCAAGCTTCTCTATCTGACCATTACCAGGCCAGACATTACCTTCTTAGTTCAACTCCTATCTCAGTACATGCACCAGCCTACTACTACTCATCTTCAAGCTGCAAAGAGACTCCTTAGATATCTAATTGGTACACCATCTCAAGGGATTCTGCTAGCCTCTAGCTCTTCTGCTCAATTAACTGCATATTGTGACAGTGATTGGGCAAGTTGTCCTGTCACTAGGAGATCTACTTCTGGATATTGCATTTTTTTAGGTTAGTCACCAGTCTCATGGAAGCTGAATACAGGTCTATGGCATTGACCACCTGTGAAGCCAAGTGGCTCTCTTCTCTTTTAAAAGACCTTGGATTACACATCTTCCACCAATTGTGCTCAAATGTGACAATAAAGATGCTCTTGCAATAGCAGCTAATACAATAAATCATGAAAAAACAAAACATGTGGACATTGATTGCCACTATGTCAGGGAGTAATCGAAGGAAGGAATGATCACAACTGCATACACACCATCTGGTGATCAAGTAGCAGATATCCTCACTAAAATTCTTCCCGTAAAAGCTCACCTTCACCATGGTGGCAAGCTGTGATACACTCTGCAGAATGCGTCCTCAGCTTGAGGGGGAGCATTGAAGAAATTGGCTCTTATTATTTCTTTTCATATGCAACTGTAGTTTGCTATTTATTCAGCAGTGTAGGGGACCATATGCATTTCTAGATTTGTCTTATTTTGAAGTTGTTAGATAACTATTTAATACCTTTTGTCTGATACCTATGTGCGAGGTGTTATAAGGATAAGATTGATCATATCATGGTCAGGACAAGTGAAATAATATTTTCTCCTTCCCTATTCCTTGTCTCTCATATTTTCTCCTGGTTCTTGAATCTTGATGTGTTAATATCATCTATAACTCAGTTTGACATTGTCTACACACGAGGCTTGAAAAATACAATGAGAAGAGTTTTAACTATTTTTACTACATTCTCTCTTCTATTTTTACCACATTCTTCAGCTGCACTAGGTAATATAGTGTTTATTGTCCTACATTTCATTCACATTCTCGCTTGTCCGCTAAATGTAATCCTAGACCTTTTAGGGTTTAGAGTGATCGATTTCTTGAGATGGTATGAGAGCTCAGACTGGCGGGAAAATTATTATCGACGGTCTCTGCAAAACTTTAAATAGTATTAGGGCTGTTAAGTTATGTAGAAATATGGAGAAGAAAGGTTGTAAACCTGATACGGTAACTTATAACATGGTTATTGATTCTTTGTGCAAAGACGGCCTAGTTGATCATGCTTTAGTCGATCAAGCTTTAGGCCTCATATACCAAATGTTAGAACCTATAACCTGTTAATACAAGATGTTTGTAACTTGAGTCGATGGGAGGATGATACTGAGCGATTATTAAGTGAGATAGTAATTAGGAAAATCTCGCTGATATTTATACCTACAGTATATTGGTTGATACATACTGCAAAGTGCGGATGCCAAATGATGCAGAGCAGGTGGTTGAAATAAAAACAATGATTCGGATAGGTGTATTTCCTGATGTTGTGACCTACAATTTACTGATGGATGGATTTTGTTCAATTTACTGGATAGCGCCAAATTGTTATACCTTCATCTTTTTAATGAATGGCTATTGTAAGAGTCAGAAAGTAGACAAAGCTATCGAGCTCTTTCAAAAAATGCCTGCAGCAGGTCTGAAACCTGAAGTACATACTACAACACCCTTATACATGGTATATTTCGGTATAATTCATGATATTCAAATTTATACTATCCTCATTGATGGTCTCTGCAAGAATAAAAAGCTTGACGAGGCCAGAAATATTTTTGATGAACAAAAAGGTGTGCAGCCCGATGTTGTAATACACAATGTACTGATCAGAGGACTTTGTGAGGAAGGGTTTTATGAGGAAGCAAATGAATTATTTTGAAAATGGAAGTTAGCAGTTGTTTGCTAGACAATGTGACTTACAACACAATCATCCGTGGCAGTCTTATTTGTCAATAAGAAATATAAAGAAGCACTTGTACAGATAGAGAACATGCGAGCTCACCATTCAGCAGATGCACCTATTTTCTATAGAAGAGCAGGATCCATCTGTTCTTGCTTCCCGTAAATGGTTTTTGCAATAGATACCGAATTTTATGGTTAATTTTTCAATGTTATACATAGTCATTTTCCAACTTTCTTGAGGAATCTGTAAAATGTGGTCTGGTTGTTGTTGTCGAAGTGATTGTCCTTACCTTCTTACATCAGATCAAAAAGCTTTACTCATCTGAATACAGTCTTGGAGAGATTTGGCCAAGTCATTGCAAAGATTTGTCCTGACTAAGATAAACAGATTCTGCTGATAGACGAAGTCATTTTTTTCCGGAAAAAGAGCAGTCAGATGACTAAACCTAAAAAATCGATAGGGTTAAATTTCAAATTAGTCACTGAAGTGAAAGTGATATATCAATTCCTTCACTGATCTTAACGGGGTATCATTTTGATCACTAAAGTCGTATAATTATCAAATAGATAACTCCAAAAATGTGACGAAAAAATAAATATTATATAAATAGATAACTCTAGTATTTTAGATAATATATCTAGATTTTAAAACTTTTATTTACTATTTATTTTTAATTAAGTAAGATAAAATAACTATAAAAATTTAAAATAAATAGTAAATAATTTTTTTAAAATCTAAATATATTATCTAAAATACTAGAGTTCACAACTTTTCATTTGGTTATAGTAGCGTTGAAGAAAAATGTGTAGAACATAACAGATGATAATATTTACTTTATAATCGCATTTTTAAAGTTATCTATTTGATATTTATGTGACTTTAGTGATCAAAATGATACCCCGTTAAGATTAGTGAAGGAAGTGATATATGACATTGACTTCAGTGACTACTTTGATATTTAACCCAAAATGGATAGAATAACTAACATTGAGTTATTCCATGCCTGTGATCGTCTTGGAGGTACTAACATATGATTTTGTAATTAGATGCAGTTGTCATCAAGTGTCTACTTGCTATCTACTACCTCAGAAACAGTCCTTTCATATGAAATAAGGGTAATGCTGCGTTCATCGGGTCCCTTGCTGGACCTAATGATGAGGACGCTAAATGCACTGGGTATCCTTGTAATGGCATGCCTTTTCACCATTAAGTTATTGGATCGGAAATTCTGAAAAGTTTTGCTCAGTGATGATGTCCCTTCCATTGTGCTTTTAGAATGTATATATTTTTTTTTGACAATCACGGCTTATAACCTTATAAATGAGTATCTGTTCTCAAAAAATTTCGGGGTGAACGAGGATCTAACCCAGGATCTAGGACGACACAGAGGATAAACTCATAACCACTTGAGATGTCCAACCGTGCTCTCCGAATGTATATTTCCAATGACATGCAAGTATACCTTCCAATATCTATTAATGATATCAGATTACATGAATTATGCTTGATATCAGCCCCAGTAAGTTCACTAGGTTTAAGGTTTCCAACTTGAACAGGCGATCAAAATTATTTTAAACTTCTTTTTGGTACACAAACAACTGATTTATGCTCTAGAATATGAAAGTACACATATAGTGTTCAAATTTATCAAAAGAAGGATTCATTTCATTCCAAACTCTTTCACTATTACTTCAAAATACAAATGCATACAACAAACAAATGAGTTCTGCATCTAATTGTAATGACTCAGTTTTTGGCAATGTGTAATTGGTAATATAAGCTCCTTAGATCTTCAATGTTATTGAACAACATCTGGCACACCTACCACATGGATTCTTCAATGTTATTGAAAACAAGTCCTATTAAAAGTCGAAATGATTTAATTAATATTTGATATTATAAGAATTAAAAAGTAAAAGGGTATACTAGATGTTCTAGATGAGAAAGCACTGGACCAGCTGGTAAATGGCCTTTCTCTAACACTGTAAACGGCCTTCCTCTAGCACACATTACTCAATTCTAAAGATAACTCTTCATGTGTGATGCTGCTGCAGCAAATTCCCCTCAAAACCTGTCAATATTGTTACCCTGATTCTGCTGCTGGTTCTGTTGCTGCTGCTGCTGCTGCTGCTGCTGCTGCTGCTGCTGCTGGTTCTGCTGCTGCTGCTGAGGCCAAGGCACGAAATCCACAGGCTGTGGAAGCTGCTGCATCTGATTTTGTTGCTGATAGTAATACGGAACGGGCTCACTAGCTGAACCATGAGATTCATCTCTCACCTCATCTCTTGGCAAAATATCAACAAGAAAATCAAATGTCTCGTTTCCAGATATTGCAGCAGCAACATCATTCTTCTGCAGTGTTTTCCTTTTGCTCTCCTCAGTGTGCATCCAAGCACGCATAGTTAGCTCCGAGATGAACATTTCACATGCCTTTGCGAATACCACAGGAGCCTCAGAGGATATCATTCTCACATCTTCGTCAGCTTTCATTATTTTCTTGATACGTGCAAGAGGGAGCACATGGTTCTTGAAGTCAGTTGCTTGCTCAGCTTCTTTCATTTGCTCGTCCCAGAATGATTTGATCCGCTGCTGCTGTTGTTGTAAACGCTGAGCATCCGCGAGCTGGTGTTGAGATGGAAATGCTCCTCGAGGACAAGTGGGCATTGAGACCGGAATATTATTAAGAGAGCTGGTAGGTACAAAGGGTGCCTGAGCATATGCGAGGGTACCATCGGAGATTTGACCAGCACCGTTACTGACATGCTGATGCTGCTGTTCCTGACTTTGTTCCGATTGGTCCATAGTGAAGCCTTAAAACTGTTGTCAAGATTGAGATAATAATGAGTATTGTCACAAGTATAAAAACATTAATCAACACACGTTAAACGTTAACGCAACCATATTAACATTAACACAGCCGCAACGAGTCGAGTCGAGTCGAGTTTACGGGAGATCCTGTCTGGTCTGATATGGATCTCTCGTCAATTTTTGAGCATATGCACATAAAATGGAATCAAGTAAAGTACACATACATCATAAATAGACCCTAGATACAATTCAAACTACTATAGTTAACAAATTCAAAGTCAATTTAAAGATATTGTTTAAAGAAAAGAGAAGAAATAGAAAAGTATACCAGTAACAAAGAAACACTGGAAGATAAATGAAGGGAAGTGAGTTCAAGTTCTGAAGATGGAGGAGAAGAGAGCAAGAAATAAATAGTAGCTGCATGAGTAGCACGTGTCACTCAAACTTGTTTTACGCCTCCACGTATACACATACGTGGAGCGCTCTTGTGAACTACGTGGAACACAAAGGGCTGTATTGTTGCATCACTTTTGCAGTTTCTAAAGAAAAACTGACATTAATTTTTTAAAAATAATTTCAGTTTTGTAAAATATTATCCCATAAAAGAAGATGAACGACAGAATTTGACGTTTTACTGATGTAACGGTACAAATACAAGTTACACAATGGTAACAGTACAGATGACAACAAAGGAAATTGCAGGGAATAACATATGAACTTAAACAACTCCAACCATATTAGGAACACAGTTTCTGTCTAACTCTACTTTCCCACGCAAAGTAGATTTATTATTCCATATTAAGTCCTGACATTATTAATTATCGTTTATTAATTATTGTTTAGATGCTGGTCCGGGAGCAGCTCATCCTGAGGGGAAGAAGGAAACGCTTGCCCTGGATTCTCCTGGTCCGGGATTAACACATCCTCATCCTGAGGCGAAGACAGAAACGCTTGCAGTGTATCCTCCTGGTCCGGGATTATCTCATCCTCATCCTGAAGCCAAGGCATAAATGGTTGCTGATGGTTCTGCTGAGACGGAGTCTGAGGCCAAGGCATAGATAGCTGTTGCTGAATCTGCTGGTACTGAGCCTGATGCCAAGGTGTGGATGGCTGATGGTTCTGCTGAGACGGAGTCTGAGGCCAAGGCATAGATGGCTGCTGTTGAATCTGCTGGTACTGAGCCTGAGGCCAAGGTGTGGATGGCTGCTGCTGTTGAATCTGCTGGTACTGAGCCTGAGGCCAAGGTGTAGATGGCTGCTGGTTCTGCTGATACTGAGCGTGAGGCCCGAGCACAAAGGATTGCTGGTTCTGTGGTCCTGACTGATACAAAGGCATAAAAGCTGGAGGTTGCTGACCTCCAGCGTTTGATGATCCAACTCCATGCTGTTGAGCAACTTGTTGCCTTGAGTTTGTGGCCTTGGAGATTTGTTCCTTTAACTGATCTCTTGGAATCACGTCTTCGAGAAAATCATACAGATCTGTCTTACTAATTGCTGCAGCAAGATCTTTGTTTTGAACTATCCTTCTTCCATCTGCTTCAGTGTTGATCCAAGCCTGTGAAGTCAAATCAAGTATAAACATCTCGCAAGCTTTAGCAAACACAGCTGCAGTCTCCTTTGCTATCATTTTAACATCTTTATCGGCTTTCATTATCCTTTTTATCGGAGAGATTGGGAGGCTATGCGTCTTAAAATCTTCTGGTTTCATTTCTTGCATTTGGTTAGCCCAATATTGCCTAAGCCGTTCTCGTACATATTGCAGATGCTGAGCTTGAGCTTCTTGATTTGCCAGCTGATGCTGATCAGACGAGGAGACAGGTGGAGGTTGCATTGTCGAAATCACTGGAACACTAACGTTGGTAGCTACAGCATCAGGTGTATCAGTAAAGGGGGGTGGAACATTGGCCATTTGATCTGCACTTCCAGAACTTATGTTTTCTTGTTGCGGGATCTCCTCAGATTCATCCATGATTAATCAAGTTCCTAAGTTCTCACTTGTATCTCCTGTCACATCATAAATTATATGAAACTTCAGTACACAATCTCTTTTTTCTTTCAATTATAAATATATCAGACGTTTATTTGTTAAATTGTAAGAAGTGTTGCATAAAATTTGAAACTTGTTACAAATCGGGCTTTGAAATTGAAAAGAGCTTCACTGGGAAACTTGTTAGCATTCAGGCAGAGTAGGAATAATTAACTCATCACACATTAAGCACAACCACCAAAAAAAAATTTGAAGGTTTTACTACATATCAAAGTATGATCTTCTAAATAACATAGAAATTTAGCAAATATCAGTATTACTACATGACCATGTAAGTGTTTCTCGATCTATAAACATACCTGACAATTTGTGCATAAAGAAACTAGACCATTAAAAGTTACGTATCATCTGAAACTAGACCATGAAAGCTGTATATATTTTTTGAAAGAACAAGGAAGGTATGTGTTTCTTAAATAAAAAATATGGACCCTACATGAAATAACACGTAATATACGTGTAAAATTTAAAAACTTACGTGTCTTGTTCATAATTTAACATGTAATACAGTGTAAAACTTAAAAAACCTACGTGTCTTGTTAAAATTTCATGCAGAAAACTACGTGTCTTCTTCACAATTTAGCATGCAACGGTTATAATGTGTAACTGACATGTTTTTTACATAAATTAAAATAGCTTTCTTTGAATTGATATAAAATACTTGTGTGAATTTGACATCATATAACATATAAATTATTGCTGAATAAATATATTAATTTAATTTGAATTAATACAAATTTACATTTACATTTAGTTTTTTATTATTTTTATCATTATAGAATTAGTAAAATACCTAGAAATATAATAAGAATACTCTAATTTTATCTTATATTATTAAATCATTTTTCGTCTAATAAAAATTATTGAAAAACTTAATGCAATGTAAACATATACCAAGACAGAATTGATTTTCAAATACATATTCATGTTATTAATATTGATAAAAACAAATTTAGGTAGTATAATTGACTTTAATTTATAAAACAATTTCAATAAATAAGACAAACTTTAAACATTTCCGGACACCAATTTTGGTCCTGGATTTTCCAAAGTTCATCATAAAAATATTTTTTTAATAATGTCATTCAAAAATTTAAGCGGCTATAATAAAATATCACTTATATAATAAAAATTCTAGCAATTTTATGAAAAGACCACTCCCCCGTAAAAATAAAATTAAGTTTTGTATAAATATTATATTGACCGGACATTTATATTATCAAGAATTAATCAATTCTTTTAATTTATAAAGAATTTGTAAATAAATACTTTCTAGCGATTAATTCTATAAATATTTTTCATTAATTTTTTATAATTACTTAAATATTACGAGATATAAGAGCATTTAATTTCATTTTTACAAAGTAAATGTTTGATTCACCAATAATTTTACATGTACTATGTCAAATGACATAGGGATTAGCTACAATGCCTCATGTATTCGAATAAATTCCATAAAAAATATTTTAAATTCTCAAGTCACTGTACCAAATTCAATTCTAGAATATAAATTGATATCTTTAACACGAATTCAAACAATACATGTGTTCCTGCTCAACTTTGTTATACAAAGTAGTTATATTTAGTTTTAGCAAGCAATTGCTAGTCAGGATTAGATTTCATTCCAATAGGATTCGTTTATTGTTCTTGTTTACACGAGTTCGAAAACAGGATATTAAAGAAATTGGCTCTGATTATTTCTTTTCATTTCCAACTGTAGTTTGCTATCTATTCAGCTGTGTACGAGACCATATGCATTTCTAGATTGGTCTTATTTTGAGATTATTAGATAATTGTTTAATACCTTTTATCTGATACCTATATGCTAGGTGTTATAAGGATAAGATTGATCATATCATGGTCAGGACAAGTGAAATAATATTTTCTCCTTCCCCATTTCTTGTCTCTTATATTTTGTCCTGGTTCTTGAATCTTGATGTGTTAATATCATTTATAACTCAGTTTGACATTGTCTACATGGTTTCAGAGCCTTGAATAACAAAGTCCTTTAATTCTTCTTAGGTCCCTCTAAATCTATCTTTTTTAACACCCTCCTCCAAATCTCTTTTCTTACTCTCAATCTGTTTGTTGTTTGTTGTCTGAGCCTCTTTTCTCCTCTCTACCCTCCTTCATTCTCATCTCTCATTTTTTTATCTTCCTTAATATGGTTGCAAATCGTATCACCTACCAAGACATGGTGAACCCTTTGTTTATACATCTATCAGACAATGCAAGCTCAATTCAAGTGGATAAGCTGCAAGGGAGCCCAAACTATAGGGCGTGGAAACGATCCATGGAGATCAACCTGTCCTCTAAATGAAAACTTGGGTTTGTTAATGGCACAATACCCTTTCCCACCGATGATCCTTCTAAGGCAGAGTTATGGGATACTTGCAATAACATGGGCATGGCATGGCTCACTGGTAATGTCTTTTCAACCATCAGGAAATCTATTATGTATATGACTTCTGCACAAGATATTTGGATTAATTTAGAAAAAAGATTTGCTTTGTCCAATGGGTCCAGAAAATACAAGCCGTGTAAAGATCTTTATGCTTTAAGATAGAACACCCAGTCCATCACTGAATGTTATACCTCTATGAAAACTATATTGGAGGAATTAGACTCTATGAACATGCTTCCCCATGTTGCAAACCCACAAACTGATGTTATTAAGCTTTTAGAAAATATAAACACACAAAAAGAGGAATCAAGACTATTTCAGTTTCTTAACGGTCTAAATGAGGTGTTTAATACTCAGAGGAGCAATTTATTTATGTGTAACCCACTACCTACTTTTGAAACTGCTTGTGCTACTCTTGAGCAAGAGGAAGCTCAAAGAGCACTGCTCAGCACACACCAACCTTGTGCAGACCTGCTGGCTATGTACAGCAAAGTTCAGTCTCAATCTGATAGGTCTCTGCAATGTGTTGTTTGTGGTGGTAAATGTCACACCAAAGATAAATGCTGGCAAGTTATAGGCTTCCCTCTGTGTCACCCTCGAAACCCTAAATTTACACCCTCTAGAGCTAAACCTTTCTCTAACACCAGGTGGACACCTTCAAATAAGTCATACCCTACACCAAAAATGGCTTCCAATGCTCACTTCACAACTGATTATGTATCTAGTTCACCAACTCCTGAATTCTTTTTACACCTCAGCAGCTTGACCAATTAGTAAGGCTCATGCTCCAACTTCAAACTGGAGCTATGAGAGATACTGAAGCAGATGAAGAAATTGATCATCATTTTTTTGGGATGATCACAAACACTGCAACTATATGAATTTCTACATAATGGATAATTGATTCAGGGGCATCAGATCATATGACCCCTCATCTTTCGAATCTTATAAATCCCAAGTGCCTTTCTGAAGTATAGAAGATCAATTTGCCTACTGGTGATACTACTGTCCTCACCCATTCTGGAACTGTGTGTCTTACTCCTGATCTTGTGCTCAAGAAGGTGTTGTGTGTGCCACACTTCAAGTACAACCTTCTCTCTGTGCAAAGGCTAAGCAAGGATGTCAATTGTGAAGTTCAATTCTTCTCCACTCACTGCCATATTGTTGATAACACTACTAAACAGATAAAGGAAATTGGCATGGCTAAGAATGGGTTGTATTACTTGGACACAACAAAGTTTGCTTCTCTCCCTGCATATGCCAACTCTGCAGTCATGAACATCACTACTGGTACATCTTCCAACTCTTCTCCTGTATCTCATCAATTGGCTCTTTGGCATCGTAGAGTTGGTCATGCATCACTAGGTAAACTTAAACATATACCTTATGTTAAGCCATTCACTCTTGAAAAATCTCAAATCTGCATAACTTGCCCTATGTCTAAATTTGCCAAGTTTTCTTTCTCTGAAAGTCATTCTCATGCCTCTATGTCTTTTGAATTGATCCACATTGATTTTTGGTGACCATACAAAGTCCCATATAATGGCAAGTATAGGTTTTTTCTCACTATTATAGATGACTGCACTAGATACACATGGATCTATCTCTTGCAACATAAATTTGACACCCTTGTTAATCTGAAATCTTTCTTATACTATGCTAAGAATCACTTCAATAAAATCATCAAATTCTTGAGATCTGAAAATGCTTTAGAATTTGATGATAGTGTTTCCAAACAATTTTTTTCGGATAATGGTATTTTGCACCAAAGTTCTTGTTTATACAGGCCCCAACAAAATGCTAGGGCTGAGAGGAAACACAGACACATCTTTGAAATAGCCAGATCACTGAGGTTTCATGCTGGTCTTCCTCTTAACTTATGGGGAGCTTGTGTGATGACTTCAGTTCACATCATAAACAGACTTCCAACACCTATCCTAAACAACTACACACCCTTTCATAAGGATGCTGCTGCTACTTATATGAGTACAATTCCACCATCTTTCACTCCACCTAATCTAGTTGTAATAGATGATGACTGGATTCCAACTGAAACCACATCACTTATACTACCAGCTTCTCTAGTGACTCTGATGATGATTCAGACACACCTGGTACACCTGATCCTAATACACAAACAACTGCTTCCCTTTCTCCCACACCACCTGTCATCAGAAAATCTACCCGAC
The DNA here is from genome assembly GCF_009905375.1 of Apium graveolens. Lineage (NCBI taxonomy): Eukaryota > Viridiplantae > Streptophyta > Magnoliopsida > Apiales > Apiaceae > Apium > Apium graveolens. The sequence continues at coordinate 238,887,179 of NC_133656.1, forward strand.
CTATCAGGCCACCTGCTTGGATGCAAGACTTTGTTCTTCCTAATCAGATCAACTCCATACCCAACCTAGCCACTACTATGGTTGAACCTCAATTCCACTGCTTTATGGCATCCATTACTAGTACTCATGATCCAACTAACTTCAAAGTAGCTATTCAATATATGCTCACTGGAGAGCTGCAATGAATGCAGAGCTTGATGCCCTTGAATTAAATGATACTTGGGAGTTGACTGCCTTACCTCCAAACAAACATGCCATTGGATGCAAGTGGCTCTTCAAAACCAAGTTTCTGCCAGATGGGAAGGTAGATAAATACAAATCAAGACTTGTGATCCTTGGTAACAAACAACAATATGGGGTGGACTATGCTGAGACTTTTACACCAGTAGTAAAACTCACTATTGTGAGAACATTATTAGTAGTAGCACCAATGCAGAAGTGGTATACATGTCAAATGGATGTAAGCAATGCATTTCTTTACGGTGAGCTTTCTGATGTCATTTACATGAAGCTGCCACCTGGATACACTCATCTTGGTTGTAGAATAACTGCTGACACAATGCATGAGGTACCTGTTTCTACTCCAACTCTCACTACTAGACATTTGTTAATAGACATCGCCCATTAGACATCAGTTTCTTGTGCCACTGATGTAAAACCGTACTTTCAACATCGCTCCAAATAAAACCAATGTGTATGGCTATTCAGACATCACTTTCTAATACAACTGATGTCTAATATATGCTCTAAAAAAACATGCGCCCAACTCTTTCATTCCCCCATCAATTTTAAGTCAAATATGTTTTCCCCATTCACAAAATATTTCCCCCTTACACAAATTTTAGCCCAAATCAACACTCCCCCACTAAAATTAAAAGCATAAAGCTAAAAACTAAAATCAAAATCCAAAAATAAACACAACATCTCTCATTCTCATCCCGACTTTCTCTTCCCAACCCCTCTCCGATGAACCCAACTTTCTCTCACTCTCCCCCCATCTCTCTCCCCCCATCTCTCTCTCTCTATCTCTCTCTCTCTTTTTTTCTCTCTCTCTCTCTCTTTGCAATCCTTGGGCTAAGCTTTGTTAGAAATCATACAACTGCAGCAACATCAACACATAAATATATTGAAGAAGAAGAACATTGCACATTCATTAAGCTCAAAGATGAAGTTCTTGTTTTTATCCTACAGAGAGAAAATGAAGTCTCAATTTACAGTGTTTGAAGATACAGGAAAAATGAGAGCTATTCTCTCTCACAAAACTACTGAACTATTTGAGAGCCTACTAACACACTTTTTTTGGTGGGAAAGACTATTATGCCACATCAGCATACACATGGCATACAGTCAACCATTCTTATCTTGACTAACATCCCCCCTCAAGTTAGGAGAAGGAACATCAGTGGAAACTCCTAACTTGGACAGCAAGAATGATAGTTGAGCTAAAGATACAGCCTTAGTAAACAAGTCTGCAGGCTGATTCAAAGTAGACACATGCTGAGGAGAGATAAGACCATGCTTGAGCTTTTGCCGAACAAGATGACAATCAATCTCAATATGCTTTGTGCGCTCATGAAAAACAGGATTTGAAGCAATGTACAAAGCAGATTGATTGTCACAAAACAAAGGCACTGGAGTAATATTAGACACATGAAGTTCAGTGAGCAAGGACACCAACCAAGTAATTTCACAAGTGACATCAGCCATGCTTCTATATTCTGCCTCAGCAGAAGACCGAGAAATAACATGTTGCTTCTTACATTTCCAGGAAACCATTGTATCCCCCAATGTGAGACAGTATCCTGTTAAGGACTTACGTGTAACTTGACACCCTCCCCAATCAGCATCACAGAAAGCTTTGAGTACGGGATTAGTGTGAGATTTGTAAAATAAGCCCTGTGAAGTTGTGTGATTAAGATACATAACCAGCTTTAGTGCAACATGCCAGTGAATGGACTGAGGTTTATGTATAAATTGAGCTAGAACATGTACCCCATAGGACAAGTCGGGTCTAGATATGGTAAGATATATTAGTTTACCCACCAGCCTTCTATAGGCTGTAATATCAGACAACAGAGGACTGTCAGATTCATGAAGCAGCTCATGATGTTGTTCTATTGGAACAAGAGAAGTTTTTGACTTGAGCTCAGAAAAGCTTGTCAAAATATCCAACACATACTTGGATTGATTCATGAAGATACCAGCTGAGGTTCTAGTAACTTGAATACCTAGAAAGAAATGTAAGTCACCTAAATCTTTGATCTTGAAATGAGAATTGAGAAATTCAGTTACTTGAGATATTAACACAGAGTCATTTCCAGTCATAAGCATATCATCCACATAGATGAGCAGATACAGAAGTGAGTTTCCTTGTTTGTACACAAACAGACTTGGATCTCCAGAAGTTTGCATAAATCCAAAAGAAAGTAATGCTGCAGAAAGAGCAATAAACCACTGTCTTGGAGCTTGTTTAAGTCCATACAAAGACTAAAGCAGTTTACATACCAATTTTTGATTTGGAAATTGTTGTAAGATATGAGTAGGAATGGTATAGCCATCTGGACATGTCATGTATACCTCCTCATCCAAGATGCCATGAAGAAAGACATTAGTGACATCAAGTTGTGTGATCTTCGAAGAATACATAGCAGCCAAAGCCAATAACACTCTGAATGAAGTCATCTTGGCTACATGTGCAAAGGTTTCAAAATAATCCATATTTGCTGTTTGAGTGAAAACTTTGGCTACTAACCTAGCTTTAAATATGTTAATCTTGCCATTGGCCAGGTATTTAACTTTGTAGAGCCACTTACAGCCCACAACTTTCTTAGTAGCAGGAAGTGGAACAACCTCCCATGTGTGATTAGCTTCAAGAGCAGCTAACTCCACATTCATGGCCTCACACCACTCAAGTATCCGAACTCCCTGTTTGTAAAACTGAGGTTCAACAATTTGCAGATACTGCTCAGTACTAACAGTAGACACCAAATGTCTTGGAATGTCAACAAAATCCTCAAACTTGGTTGGTAATTTCCTATGTCTGACAGGCCTGTTAACAGGACAAGGTGGATCACTTGCATCACCTGAAGAAGCTTGAGAAGTAGTAGACTCAGAACTTGAAATTGGAGTATCAGTAGAGTCAAATTCTAACTGGGAATCTTCAGAAGTGACAATCTCAGAATACACATCTGACTGATTAAGAACAGAAGCAGAAAGAGGATCATCATCAATGTACATAGTATGTGCTGGAAACATAGAATGAGGTGTCTGAACTGATATGTTTCTAAATGGAAACACAGTCTCTATAAACTTGACTTCTCTGGAAAAAAACATACGCTTGTTTTCTAGATTCAGAATCTAACCTTTCTTTGCAAAAGGATAGCCAAGGAATACGCCCTTGATGGACCTGGTTGCAAATTTATCAGCAGAATGTGGCACAATAGTTGCATAACACAGAGATCCAAACACCTTTAGAGTAGTGTAATCTGGAAGAGTATTAAAAAGCACCTGAAAAGGACTTTTTCCTTGAAGTACCTTTGTTGGAAATTTGTTGATAAGATATGCTGCTGTCAGCACACAATCACCCCAGAATGAGATTGGTAGATTAGCATGAAACCTTAATGCTCTTGCACAATCTAATAGATGTCGGTGCTTTCTTTCCACCAAGCCATTTTGTTGTGGTGTATATGCACAACTGGCTTGATGAATAATCCCCAAATTCTGAAGAAAATTGTTAACAGAGGTGTTAAAGAACTCTGTACCATTATCTGTTCGAAACATTTTTATTGTTGTCTCAAACTGATTCTGAACGAGAGCAACAAATTCTTTCAGAACAGCAAATACAGAGGTCTTGTCTGGTAACAAATAAACCCAAGTACTTCTTGATTTATCTTCAACCAGAGTAAGAAACCATTTACAAGTTCCATGTGTTGGAATCCTATAGGGCCCCTACAAGTCACCATGAACCAGATCAAACAGGTTCTCACTAACATGATTGCTGTCAGGGAAGCTAGTTCGAGACTGTTTTGCAAATTGACAGTTGTCACAAACATCAAGTACTTTACTTGAGAGAGACACTAGTACCATTTGCATAACTTGTAAAGAAGGATGGCCAAGTCTGGCATGCCATATATCAATATGTGATATCTGAGCACTAAAATTTGAAGGAACTACAACAGAAACTGCAGAAGTTGAGTTGACATCAGCATGACATGCATTAATCATATTGTTATATCTTAACCAATGGACTGTTAATGGTGAACTAGAAGCAGGTTTAGCATATGAACCGTCTACAAATCCAAGTTTCAGTTTAGATGAAAGTGCAATACTCATAGACCTTTTCCAGTGATTGTAATTACTTTCAGATAACACAACTGTAACAAGTTGCATTCCAGGATTATCAGATGGATGCAAGTAAAATGGATTATTACAGTCAACTACAGCAGGCATAGATGTAGATCCTATTATAGCAGACGAGTACGAAGCATTCGTCGACATATTTAGCACACAGTTTGCAATTAATCAATAGAAAACTGCTCAATCATCAATATTCTATCACTGTTCTTGAGCAATAACTACTAGAGAGCATCAATCCATCAAATTATATAGTAATAATAAGACCTACAGATTGTAGAGATCAATTACAACTCTCAGACACCTTTCATCAAACACCTTTCAGTCTTCAGACGCAGACCTGATGCACACACCTTCAGATCCAGTATTGATCATTTTGAAGACTCAAATCTTTGCGGAAAAAAAGAAAAACATGAGAACTAGCTCTGATACCATGTTAGAAATCATACAACTGCAGCAACATCAACACAGAAATATATTGAAGAAGAAGAACACTGCACATTCATTAAGCTCAAAGATGAAGTTGTTGTTTTTATCCTATAGAGAGAAAATGAAGTCTCAATTTACAGTGTTTGAAGATACAGGAAAAATGAGAGCTATTCTCTCTCACAAAACTACTGAACTATACGAGAGCCTACTGACAAACTTTTTTTGGCGGGAAAGACTGTTATGCCACATCAGCATACACATGGCATACAGTCAACCATTCTTATCTTGACTAATAAGCTTAAAATTCAACTGAAGTTATTTGAAACTCAATTGAATTTCGAAAATCAATTGAATCTCGGAGCTCTCAACTCCGACGCTTTGTTTGACTTGAAGTGGGTAATGCTTTGTTTAAAGTGAATTGAGTAAGAATGTAAACCCTAATTATCTTTGAATCCCGATTGAGGATTTTTTGACTTATTTTTTTCTTACTTTTGATATAGGTAGTAGACGAATAAAGATTCGTTTGCTCGAAAGCTCCAACTGGTAATTATTTTATTGTTAATTTTAATTTATTTGTGTAGATTTTGTTTATTAAAGTGTTATTTATGTTTAAAATTTATATGAATCTGCTTGATTGTATAAATTAGGTATTATATGTATAGGTAATGTTAGAATCCAGAACTAAACCTCCTATTATTGTTGAGTAGGCAGTGTGATACTAGTATTTAAACTACCCTATAGGCAGTGTGATACTAGTCCCTATAGGCAGCAAATGGACTTTACAACATCAAAAAAGAGTATATGACCTTCAAACCTTTCTTATTTTTACCCATGTCTAGGTTTAACTGAATAGTTATTAGTTGTTGAATAATATAAGATTCAGTTGCGGTATTACTATAACTAGTATAATAACCCGTGCGAGGCACGGGTCATTTTCTAAATTTTTTTATGCATCATCTAATTATAATATTCTTAATTATTTTATTATTTGTAAATGTTGTACAATGTCTAATATATATCAAATACAAGTTGATTGTTTATCAATGCGTATTATTTTCATAAAAGACAATACCAAATTACACAATATTTCAAATATAACTCATTAAACAATATATATATATATATTCTTGTTTGTGTTGTATAATTTGTATTTAATGAATGAATATAAATAGGGTAGTCAGTGTACGTTTAAAACGAAACGATTATACTTAATCTGTAGAATGTCGTTAGTATGTTTACAAATAAAAAGTTAAAAAATAACATTTATGTTGAATACAGAGTTACCAAAAATTTTGAATTTTATTTAAATAAACTATGTCTACTGGTCGATATTATTACTGAGTTCACTACTAACTTACAATTAACTTACTCAATTTAAAAAAATAAAAAATGTGCCCAAAGGGTTGGCTCAGTTGGTTAAAGAGGGATAACTATTCTCTTGGTCACAGATTCGAATCCCACGGGAGGAGAATTTATTATTATGCCTCCTGAGTCAGAGTCTGTCTCTTAAATGCGGTTTACCTTGGTTAAGGGTAGCGGCTGCGGGTTACCTATGATAAAAAAATGCATAATTGAAGTCAGGATGACTTGCAATCATAATATATAATAATGTAAAATTTACATTATTGTTAATATAAAAGTTGATTTTAATGAAAAGGGTTAGTTTTTGAAATTCAACGTATGTATGCATAGAAAAATGTTAGTTTTTTATTTACACTACGGTTATCAAAGTAACATTAAGTTATGTGTTTGTGTGTCAGCATGTAAATTGTAGTATGTTACATTTCTTAGTAAATTACGATGACTTCAATTATTTTTATGCTAAATATCTGATTTATGTACATGTATAATCACTATTAACATCTAGTGAAACAAATGATTACTTAAATAATATGCATTTATAATTATTCAAATATTAAAATTATGTAATAAATAAATTGCAATAATTTATACATGGTATTCATATTATCACCGACAAACAATCTATATCTAGTTTTTACGCAACTAAGTATCAATCATGGTTGTAACATAAAAATAAATTATATATTATAAAGACTTATTATTGATATTCATGATTTTTTTTCAAGGATTCGAAGGAAAAATTATAATTATATCGTTATTTAAACCATTTTTAAGTTCCTTTCATTACTATTCTAATATTTCTTCATATAATAATTTGATAACATTGTATACTATTCTCCTAAAATTAAATATTTTTCAATTTGATAAAATTTTATAAATATCAGTTGAACAGGTTAATTCATTCTTATTATTGAACAATATATATTTTTCTTTAAATAGTATAAAATGTATTGAATCAAATGTTACAATATAGTATAGATATAACTTTTATTTGAATAATTCAAAATATTTGTACAATATTATCTTGATCAATAAATATTATTTATCTAGAAGAATTCTTTTTAAAAAGCTAGTTTTTTTAAAAGTGAAAAATGAAAAATAAATCGATTTAATATATCATCGTAGTTTTAAAAAATATCCTGAGATCGCATATCAAATTTTGAATATTTTTAAAATCGGGACAAGTCCCAAAAATAATAATGCGCTACCAGTGAAGTTAGTAATTTTATTATAAATAATCAATTGACTTGATCTAATAAACACCTCAAACACATTAATTTATATTAATATGAGATATTAAAAAAATTCATATTATTGGTAAGATATTCTCGCCGAACTTGTAATATAAAATTACTAAAAGTAGAATGTGACGATGTTTTTCGGCCGGGTCATTTAGTCAAATTTCGAGTATTTTTTGAAGAATGGGCCAAGTTCTAATTTCAAATTGGAATAAAATAAAATGCTTTGACTCATTATAATTCGAACTCATCTAAATATGTAATACCATTATAGATTATTTATATATAAGTGATTCTATTTTCAATATTATCTTTAAAACTTAAATATGTACATTTTAATTTCTTTATATAAATAAATATGTTAAAAATATATGAGATACATTTTCAAACTAACAAAAGATTAATAAATAAGATAATAATTCATTTATGTACTATGTCCAATTTTTTATCCAGAATTTTATTTTTTAAAATTAACTGTACAAATATTCAAGTAACTATCTTTTCTTTTACGGAATTCAAGTAACTATTTTTAAAGTTAAATATAATATTCATTTAGTACACTTACATATTGCCTGTATGATAAAAAGCATATGTGACATTATGGTGTAGTGGTATGAGGTTTTATAGGTGAATGAAATATGTTCGTGGTGAACCAACTAGTTATATACTTCAGTGATTTTGATGTTTCTCATGAAAAACTAAGTTACCCATTATGATAAGTTCTCGTTCTTAGAATATATATTCTTAATGTTTCTATCTAAGATCGGTTCATCAAATGTACCCCTTGAATTATTTTTTTTCTGTATTATGATAAGTTATATATTGTTCTCGGACAATTACTAGTGTCATTAAGTGATTACCTCAATGCCTAATGTTGAGATTGAATCATTTCTTTCTTTAAGACGGTGGTTCCTTGATTTGCTATAGCTAGTCTTGTGATTTGAATTCGTAGTTCCTGTTTAAACCAATTCATAATGTCAATTATGATTGGTCTTGTACTCTCGTATGCCATTTTATTGACATATATATTCTCAGAATGACACCATTGAGTTTCACATGTTTCTTACACCAATAAGTCTTCACAACCAAAAATTTATTTGTTGCGTATATACATAATTGTTTCAATAATCTATTGGTTTCGATATTATTCAAATGTGTCGTAGGCTTCCTTCTTACAATCTGGGTTGCGACCTTTATGTTCAAGTCGAATGATATTCTACGAAAGCAGACAGCTCTAAAGGTCTGATTCTTTTCCGTGTTCCTTTACATGTAGGGCAAGTTTATTTACATAACCTTAATATGTCTACAAACTGAAACAACAATCTTAGATTTAACTACTATCTGCAGGGAGAGAGGAAATATTCAACTTCTTCAGGCATCTTAAGTCTTACAGGGAGTGCACGAGGAGAAATTATTTGTGCAACTTTACATTATATTGTTGTTTTAAAATCACAAAGCTGGGTGATGTTGGACATCATATTTCTCTTCGTGAATTGCTCCATCGTTTGACTAAATTATGTTCTAATAAATACTTTTATCTTAGTACTTCTTTTTCTTATATTCTTTATATTAGTTTTACAGATTTGTTCTTCACCCTTGATAAAGATATAAATAGTACATTAAGCAAACAGGAACTCCGAGAATACGCAGATGGAACTTTGACAGATATTTTCATTGAGAGAGGTATAATTTACCTTAATTTTCTAGCAACTTGTCAAGAATGATACATTCTGAGATGTAATGCACGGATATCTTCCATATCCTGGACTCAGTATTTCCTAGATATCTTCCCGGTCACTCTTGGGTTTTGGTTTCAGTATTTCCTAGATATCTTCCTAGATATCTTGCAGTTCTCTTGTTGCTCATACAATTCTGTTTAGTGATTGGATATCACTGGTTGTCAGATAAAGCTTAAGCTGTATCTTTAGTTTGCCTTTTGTTGTCTTGTAGTCCCCATCTGAGTACCTCAAGCCTAAGGACCATAGGAATATAGGCTTTCCAAAAGAACCGGCTAGATATTGGCATCAGGATACCTTTTTTTCTTGTGTAATTATTTGTGATATCTGTACTAAATAAATTATGTATTTTATGTACTGGAGTTTGATTTGTTTTTCCTCTATTTTTTGTATCGTTATTAAGTACCTTTTTAGTATTAGTAGCATAATTTTTTAACTAATGTTTTCTATTTCCGTTAAATGTTCACAGGGGTCCCGCAAGATTCGAAAATCCTACGATAGCAAGGATCTTGATGTTTGTACGGAGACTCTTGGCTATATACATCGAAGCTTCTAGCAGACCTGTTGCATATTTTGCAGCTTACCAGACTCTGACTATACATGACTACATATGCTGTAATAAAGCTCTATGGAAGTACTTCACATAAAAATATTCTTGTCACATCTGCTTAGGAGGTGTTGGTCTTTTTCTAGGAGGTGTTGGTCTTTTTGTAGTGTTCCGTAAAATGTTTAGTTTTGACTTTGTTTTATAGTTTTACTATCTAGTTTAGATATGATGAGTATAGTTGGCCAATTGGATGGATTAGATAATGTACGTAGATAGTCTCTATATTTGACAACTTAAGGAGTTTGTTGGATTGCTGGAGGTTTGATAATAATAAAAAAAAATTACGATTTCGATTTAGTCTTGTCTTTATTTTTTTGGTAGATTTTTATTTTGGAATATGTTTTAAATTTAGCATTTGGTATTTTTTGGTGCATTTAATACAATTAGGAGAGGATAATGTATAGTCAATAGACATCAGCTGAGATATAAATTTTCCGAAAACTGATGTTACTGGTCCCAAATATATCAGATCTAGTTAAGGAACCGATGTCTAATCAAACCTCTAACATCGGTTTTCATTTACAGGCGATGTAAAAATGTAACTTTGACATCAGTTTAATGTTTAAAAATGATGTTAATGCTAATTTTTATCTTGTAAATTAAATGTCACAGTTTATAATTAGATCATATGAAAGCTATATAGAAAATGTTTTAATGTAGTTTTTGTTAACAAATAGAGAATAGACATCGGGTTTCTATTTGGAACCGATGTTAAAGCTGTTACCAGACATCAGTCCACAACCGATGTCATATGGGGGTACCTTTCTCTACACCCGCATAGACATTGGTCAGGAAAACCTTTAACATCGGTTTTTAGCCGATGTCTATTGAAGGTTTTCTAGTAGTGTCTTGTCTGCAAGTTAAAAAAATCCTTATATGGCCTTAAGCAAGCACCAAGATTGTGGTTTGGAAAATTATCCTCTACACTGCTCAATAAGGGATATAATCAGTCCAACCATGATCATAGTCTGTTTTTTATTCATTCTGCAAGCACTATCACTGTGATTCTTGTATATGTGGATGATCTCCTCATTTGTGGCAACAGTATGGACACTATCTCTAAGCTCAAAACCATGTTAGCTCAGAACTTTCATATGAAAGACTTGGGGGATCTCAGGTATTTTCTTGGCATTGAGATCTCAAGGACTGCAGATGGTATATTCTTGTGTCAAAAAAAGTATACTAATGATATCATTGCCGAGTTTGGTATGACTGGAAAAAAACCTTTGCAACTCCCGATGGATATTAATATGAAATTGACACCTGCAAAGGGGGACATGCTTACTGATCCTACTGTTTATCAAAGGCTTCTAGGCAAGCTTCTCTATCTGACCATTACCAGGCCAGACATTACCTTCTTAGTTCAACTCCTATCTCAGTACATGCACCAGCCTACTACTACTCATCTTCAAGCTGCAAAGAGACTCCTTAGATATCTAATTGGTACACCATCTCAAGGGATTCTGCTAGCCTCTAGCTCTTCTGCTCAATTAACTGCATATTGTGACAGTGATTGGGCAAGTTGTCCTGTCACTAGGAGATCTACTTCTGGATATTGCATTTTTTTAGGTTAGTCACCAGTCTCATGGAAGCTGAATACAGGTCTATGGCATTGACCACCTGTGAAGCCAAGTGGCTCTCTTCTCTTTTAAAAGACCTTGGATTACACATCTTCCACCAATTGTGCTCAAATGTGACAATAAAGATGCTCTTGCAATAGCAGCTAATACAATAAATCATGAAAAAACAAAACATGTGGACATTGATTGCCACTATGTCAGGGAGTAATCGAAGGAAGGAATGATCACAACTGCATACACACCATCTGGTGATCAAGTAGCAGATATCCTCACTAAAATTCTTCCCGTAAAAGCTCACCTTCACCATGGTGGCAAGCTGTGATACACTCTGCAGAATGCGTCCTCAGCTTGAGGGGGAGCATTGAAGAAATTGGCTCTTATTATTTCTTTTCATATGCAACTGTAGTTTGCTATTTATTCAGCAGTGTAGGGGACCATATGCATTTCTAGATTTGTCTTATTTTGAAGTTGTTAGATAACTATTTAATACCTTTTGTCTGATACCTATGTGCGAGGTGTTATAAGGATAAGATTGATCATATCATGGTCAGGACAAGTGAAATAATATTTTCTCCTTCCCTATTCCTTGTCTCTCATATTTTCTCCTGGTTCTTGAATCTTGATGTGTTAATATCATCTATAAGTCAGTTTGACATTGTCTACACACGAGGCTTGAAAAATACAATGAGAAGAGTTTTAACTATTTTTACTACATTCTCTCTTCTATTTTTACCACATTCTTCAGCTGCACTAGGTAATATAGTGTTTATTGTCCTACATTTCATTCACATTCTCGCTTGTCCGCTAAATGTAATCCTAGACCTTTTAGGGTTTAGAGTGATCGATTTCTTGAGATGGTATGAGAGCTCAGACTGGCGGGAAAATTATTATCGACGGTCTCTGCAAAACTTTAAATAGTATTAGGGCTGTTAAGTTATGTAGAAATATGGAGAAGAAAGGTTGTAAACCTGATACGGTAACTTATAACATGGTTATTGATTCTTTGTGCAAAGACGGCCTAGTTGATCATGCTTTAGTCGATCAAGCTTTAGGCCTCATATACCAAATGTTAGAACCTATAACCTGTTAATACAAGATGTTTGTAACTTGAGTCGATGGGATGATGATACTGAGCGATTATTAAGTGAGATAGTAATTAGGAAAATCTCGCTGATATTTATACCTACAGTATATTGGTTGATACATACTGCAAAGTGCGGATGCCAAATGATGCAGAGCAGGTGGTTGAAATAAAAACAATGATTCGGATAGGTGTATTTCCTGATGTTGTGACCTACAATTTACTGATGGATGGATTTTGTTCAATTTACTGGATAGCGCCAAATTGTTATACCTTCATCTTTTTAATGAATGGCTATTGTAAGAGTCAGAAAGTAGACAAAGCTATCGAGCTCTTTCAAAAAATGCCTGCAGCAGGTCTGAAACCTGAAGTACATACTACAACACCCTTATACATGGTATATTTCGGTATAATTCATGATATTCAAATTTATACTATCCTCATTGATGGTCTCTGCAAGAATAAAAAGCTTGACGAGGCCAGAAATATTTTTGATGAACAAAAAGGTGTGCAGCCCGATGTTGTAATACACAATGTACTGATCAGAGGACTTTGTGAGGAAGGGTTTTATGAGGAAGCAAATGAATTATTTTGAAAATGGAAGTTAGCAGTTGTTTGCTAGACAATGTGACTTACAACACAATCATCCGTGGCAGTCTTATTTGTCAATAAGAAATATAAAGAAGCACTTGTACAGATAGAGAACATGCGAGCTCACCATTCAGCAGATGCACCTATTTTCTATAGAAGAGCAGGATCCATCTGTTCTTGCTTCCCGTAAATGGTTTTTGCAATAGATACCGAATTTTATGGTTAATTTTTCAATGTTATACATAGTCATTTTCCAACTTTCTTGAGGAATCTGTAAAATGTGGTCTGGTTGTTGTTGTCGAAGTGATTGTCCTTACCTTCTTACATCAGATCAAAAAGCTTTACTCATCTGAATACAGTCTTGGAGAGATTTGGCCAAGTCATTGCAAAGATTTGTCCTGACTAAGATAAACAGATTCTGCTGATAGACGAAGTCATTTTTTCCGGAAAAAGAGCAGTCAGATGACTAAACCTAAAAAATCGATAGGGTTAAATTTCAAATTGGTCACTGAAGTGAAAGTGATATATCAATTCCTTCACTGATCTTAACGGGGTATCATTTTGATCACTAAAGTCGTATAATTATCAAATAGATAACTCCAAAAATGTGACGAAAAAATAAATATTATATAAATAGATAACTCTAGTATTTTAGATAATATATCTAGATTTTAAAACTTTTATTTACTATTTATTTTTAATTAAGTAAGATAAAATAACTATAAAAATTTAAAATAAATAGTAAATAATTTTTTTAAAATCTAAATATATTATCTAAAATACTAGAGTTCACAACTTTTCATTTGGTTATAGTAGCGTTGAAGAAAAATGTGTAGAACATAACAGATGATAATATTTACTTTATAATCGCATTTTTAAAGTTATCTATTTGATATTTATGTGACTTTAGTGATCAAAATGATACCCCGTTAAGATTAGTGAAGGAAGTGATATATGACATTGACTTCAGTGACTACTTTGATATTTAACCCAAAATGGATAGAATAACTAACATTGAGTTATTCCATGCCTGTGATCGTCTTGGAGGTACTAACATATGATTTTGTAATTAGATGCAGTTGTCATCAAGTGTCTACTTGCTATCTACTACCTCAGAAACAGTCCTTTCATATGAAATAAGGGTAATGCTGCGTTCATCGGGTCCCTTGCTGGACCTAATGATGAGGACGCTAAATGCACTGGGTATCCTTGTAATGGCATGCCTTTTCACCATTAAGTTATTGGATCGGAAATTCTGAAAAGTTTTGCTCAGTGATGATGTCCCTTCCATTGTGCTTTTAGAATGTATATATTTTTTTTTGACAATCACGGCTTATAACCTTATAAATGAGTATCTGTTCTCAAAAAATTTCGGGGTGAACGAGGATCTAACCCAGGATCTAGGACGACAGAGGATAAACTCATAACCACTTGAGATGTCCAACCGTGCTCTCCGAATGTATATTTCCAATGACATGCAAGTATACCTTCCAATATCTATTAATGATATCAGATTACATGAATTATGCTTGATATCAGCCCCAGTAAGTTCACTAGGTTTAAGGTTTCCAACTTGAACAGGCGATCAAAATTATTTTAAACTTCTTTTTGGTACACAAACAACTGATTTATGCTCTAGAATATGAAAGTACACATATAGTGTTCAAATTTATCAAAAGAAGGATTCATTTCATTCCAAACTCTTTCACTATTACTTCAAAATACAAATGCATACAACAAACAAATGAGTTCTGCATCTAATTGTAATGACTCAGTTTTTGGCAATGTGTAATTGGTAATATAAGCTCCTTAGATCTTCAATGTTATTGAACAACATCTGGCACACCTACCACATGGATTCTTCAATGTTATTGAAAACATGTCCTATTAAAAGTCGAAATGATTTAATTAATATTTGATATTATAAGAATTAAAAAGTAAAAGGGTATACTAGATGTTCTAGATGAGAAAGCACTGGACCAGCTGGTAAATGGCCTTTCTCTAACACTGTAAACGGCCTTCCTCTAGCACACATTACTCAATTCTAAAGATAACTCTTCATGTGTGATGCTGCTGCAGCAAATTCCCCTCAAAACCTGTCAATATTGTTACCCTGATTCTGCTGCTGGTTCTGTTGCTGCTGCTGCTGGTTCTGCTGCTGCTGCTGCTGCTGCTGCTGCTGCTGAGGCCAAGGCACGAAATCCGCAGGCTGTGGAAGCTGCTGCATCTGATTTTGTTGCTGATAGTAATACGGAACGGGCTCACTAGCTGAACCATGAGATTCATCTCTCACCTCATCTCTTGGCAAAATATCAACAAGAAAATCAAATGTCTCGTTTCCAGATATTGCAGCAGCAACATCATTCTTCTGCAGTGTTTTCCTTTTGCTCTCCTCAGTGTGCATCCAAGCACGCATAGTTAGCTCCGAGATGAACATTTCACATGCCTTTGCGAATACCACAGGAGCCTCAGAGGATATCATTCTCACATCTTCGTCAGCTTTCATTATTTTCTTGATACGTGCAAGAGGGAGCACATGGTTCTTGAAGTCAGTTGCTTGCTCAGCTTCTTTCATTTGCTCGTCCCAGAATGATTTGATCCGCTGCTGCTGTTGTTGTAAACGCTGAGCATCCGCGAGCTGGTGTTGAGATGGAAATGCTCCTCGAGGACAAGTGGGCATTGAGACCGGAATATTATTAAGAGAGCTGGTAGGTACAAAGGGTGCCTGAGGTACCATCGGAGATTTGACCAGCACCGTTACTGACATGCTGATGCTGCTGTTCCTGACTTTGTTCCGATTGGTCCATAGTGAAGCCTTAAAACTGTTGTCAAGATTGAGATAATAATGAGTATTGTCACAAGTATAAAAACATTAATCAACACACGTTAAACGTTAACGCAACCATATTAACATTAACACAGCCGCAACGAGTCGAGTCGAGTCGAGTTTACGGGAGATCCTGTCTGGTCTGATATGGATCTCTCGTCAATTTTTGAGCATATGCACATAAAATGGAATCAAGTAAAGTACACATACATCATAAATAGACCCTAGATACAATTCAAACTACTATAGTTAACAAATTCAAAGTCAATTTAAAGATATTGTTCAAAGAAAAGAGAAGAAATAGAAAAGTATACCAGTAACAAAGAAACACTGGAAGATAAATGAAGGGAAGTGAGTTCAAGTTCTGAAGATGGAGGAGAAGAGAGCAAGAAATAAATAGTAGCTGCATGAGTAGCACGTGTCACTCAAACTTGTTTTACGCCTCCACGTATACACATACGTGGAGCGCTCTTGTGAACTACGTGGAACACAAAGGGCTGTATTGTTGCATCACTTTTGCAGTTTCTAAAGAAAAACTGACATTAATTTTTTAAAAATAATTTCAGTTTTGTAAAATATTATCCCATAAAAGAAGATGAACGACAGAATTTCACGTTTTACTGATGTATCGGTACAAATACAAGTTACACAATGGTAACAGTACAGATGACAACAAAGGAAATTGCAGGGAATAACATATGAACTTAAACAACTCCAACCATATTAGGAACACAGTTTCTGTCTAACTCTACTTTCCCACGCAAAGTAGATTTATTATTCCATATTAAGTCCTGACATTATTAATTATCGTTTATTAATTATTGTTTAGATGCTGGTCCGGGAGCAGCTCATCCTGAGGGGAAGAAGGAAACGCTTGCCCTGGATTCTCCTGGTCCGGGATTAACACATCCTCATCCTGAGGCGAAGACAGAAACGCTTGCAGTGTATCCTCCTGGTCCGGGATTATCTCATCCTCATCCTGAAGCCAAGGCATAAATGGTTGCTGATGGTTCTGCTGAGACGGAGTCTGAGGCCAAGGCATAGATAGCTGTTGCTGAATCTGCTGGTACTGAGCCTGATGCCAAGGTGTGGATGGCTGATGGTTCTGCTGAGACGGAGTCTGAGGCCAAGGCATAGATGGCCGCTGTTGAATCTGCTGGTACTGAGCCTGAGGCCAAGGTGTGGATGGCTGCTGCTGTTGAATCTGCTGGTACTGAGCCTGAGGCCAAGGTGTGGATGGCTGCTGCTGTTGAATCTGCTGGTACTGAGCCTGAGGCCAAGGTGTAGATGGCTGCTGGTTCTGCTGATACTGAGCGTGAGGCCCGAGCACAAAGGATTGCTGGTTCTGTGGTCCTGACTGATACAAAGGCATAAAAGCTGGAGGTTGCTGACCTCCAGCGTTTGATGATCCAACTCCATGCTGTTGAGCAACTTGTTGCCTTGAGTTTGTGGCCTTGGAAATTTGTTCCTTTAACTGATCTCTTGGAATCACGTCTTCGAGAAAATCATACAGATCTGTCTTACTAATTGCTGCAGCAAGATCTTTGTTTTGAACTATCCTTCTTCCATCTGCTTCAGTGTTGATCCAAGCCTGTGAAGTCAAATCAAGTATAAACATCTCGCAAGCTTTAGCAAACACAGCTGCAGTCTCCTTCGCTATCATTTTAACATCTTTATCGGCTTTCATTATCCTTTTTATCGGAGAAATTGGGAGGCTATGCGTCTTAAAGTCCTCTGGTTTCATTTCTTGCATTTGGTTAGCCCAATATTGCCTAAGCCGTTCTCGTACATATTGCAGATGCTGAGCTTGAGCTTCTTGATTTGCCAGCTGATGCTGATCAGACGAGGAGACAGGTGGAGGTTGCATTGTCGAAATCACTGGAACACTAACGTTGGTAGCGACAGCATCAGGTGTATCAGTAAAGGGAGGTGGAACATTGGCCATTTGATCTGCACTTCCAGTACTTATGTTTTCTTGTTGCGGGATCTCCTCAGATTCATCCATGATTAATCAGGTTCCTAAGTTTTCACTTGTATCTCCTGTCATATCATGAATAATGTGAAACTTGTATCCCAGTGACTTTAAACAAAACTACTACTAAAATCTCTTTTTTCTTTCAATTATAAATATACCAGAAGTTTATTTGTTAAATTGTAAGAAGTGTTGCATAAAATTTTGAAAATGTTCTACATAAAATAGTGAGCTCGACCGATCATCAACTTGAAACTTGTTAGCATTCAGGCATAGTAGTAGTAATCAACTCATACGAAATTTGTTTAATTACTGCAGCACAAGCTTTTCATATTAAAAAGAAATTAAGTAAACTCAAAGTATGATCTTCTAAATAACATAGAAATTTAGCAAATATCGGTATTACTACGTGACCATATAAGTGTTTGTCGATCTATAAACATACCTGACAATTTGTGTATAAAGAAACTAGACCATTAAAAGCTACATATCATCTGAAACTAAACCATTAAAGCTGTATATATTTTTTGAAAGAACAAGGTATGTGTTTCTTAAATAAAAAGAATGGACCGTACATGAAATAACACGTAATATACGTGTAAAATTTTAAAACCTACCTGTCTTGTTCATAATTTAACATGTAATATAGTGTAAAACTTAAAAAAACATACGTGTCTTCTTAGAATTTCACGCAGAAAACTACGTGTCTTGCTCATAATATAGCATGCAACGGTTATAATGTGTAACTGACATATTTTTTTATCCTATTATAAATTAAAATAACTTTCTTTGAATTTATATAATGTACTTGTGTGAATTTGACGTGTATAACATATAAATTTTAGCTCAATTAATATATTAATTTAATTTGAATTAATACAAATTTACATTTACATTTAACTTTTTATTATTTTTATCATCATAAAATTAGTAAAATACCTAGAAATAAAATAAGAATACTCTAATTTTATCTTATATTATTAAATTATTTCTCGTCTAATAAAAATTAATAAAAAACTAGATGCAATGTGTAAACATATACCAAGACAAAATTAATTTTCAAATGCATATTCATGTTATTAATATTGATAAAAACAAAATTAGGTAGTATAATTGGATTTAATTTATAAAAAAGTTTCGATAAATAAGACAAACTTTAAACTTTTCCGGACACCAATTTTGGTCCATAATTTTTGAAAATTTATCATAAAAATATTTTTTAATAATGTCATTCAAAAATTCAAGCGGCTATAATAAAATATCACATATATAATAAAAATTCTCGCATTTTATAAAAAAACCACTCTACCGTAAAAAATAAAATTAAGTTTTGTATAAATATTATATTGACCAGACATATTATCAAGAATTGATCAATTCTTTTAAGGGAATATCAAACAATAAATACCTGAATTATTATTTTTTATTTTTTTATTTTTTTTATCGTACGTAACCCGCAGCCGCTACACTTCGAGTGCGCACCGGGTAAACCCTACGGGCTCACGTAATAGCCTACAAACCACGTGAACCAATGTAAACCGCATTTAAGCGACAGACTCTGACTCATGAGTCATAATCATAAATTCTCCTTCCGTGGGATTCGAATCTGTGACCAAGAGGATAGTTATCCCCTCTTTAACCAACCGAGCCAACCCTTGCGGGCTAGATATCTTAATTATTAGCGTTTTACTGCCTAGATTCCTGAACTAAAAAAATTCTGTATTTCATGTTAGCTAACTTTTTAAAATTTTGATTTAAGTCCTTGCGTTAAAAAGATTCTAACGGCCTTATAATCAGGGTTCCTGATATTTATACGGATCAAAGCAGTTTTGAAGGTGTCGCTGATATCCAAATTTAAAGTTCAAAGTAGTCAAATTGAAGTTTGAATCACCATCAACACTTATATCACAACAATTATCCCAAATTAAGTCCAATTCAAAAAACCCTAAATTAGACCCTAAATTTTTGGTTTCGATCATATTTAGGGAACTAAATTTATGAAATTTTAAATCGGACCTAGTTGGTGTCATATTTGTGTTGCTGGTGATTCAAGTTTCAATTTGACTACTTGAACTTTAAATTTGGATATCACTAACACCTTCACAATTGATTTGATCTGCATGAACATCAAGAACCCTAAATTTCTGATTCTAACGCCATTATAATTTTTTCAACGAAAGGACTTATATCAGAAATTTCAAAAGACAAGTGATCCGCAATACAAAATCTTTACTCTAGGGACTTACACAATAAAGCGTCAATAGTTCAGGACCTGGAATTTAATTTTTTTCATTCTCTTAATTTAGAAAGAATTTGTAAATAAATACTTTCTAGCGGATAATTATATAAACATTTTTCATTAATATTTTATAATTACTTAAATATTAGGACATATAAGAGCATTTATTTTCCTATTTACAAAATAAATGTTTGATTCAAGAATAATTTTACATGTACCATGCCAAATGAGAAAGGGATTAGCTATAATTCAAACTAGCGTAAAAGCCCCTGCGAGACACGGGCCTCTATATATATTGAAATATTATCTAGAACGAGTTTGCACCTATATAGGAATAATTTTTTAATATGATAAATAATTATTTTAATTTTTCACTGGATTGTCTTACTTCTTTTTATTTTCATACATACTATTAGAGCGGTATTAGATAACTTTAGTGGTGATAGTTATTTTTTATCGTACAGTTCGATTTTAACTTATCCCGAGAATTTTGAGATTAAATATTTATTGAAAGCTATATGATCCTAATAAATAAAAAATCAAAACTATATATCATTATAACAAAAATATTTGAAATTTTTTGTAGCGATATGCATCGGGTCATTTCGGGGTCGGGGATTATTATCCCCGCTCCTGATCCCCGAATACACTTTGAATCCGAAACGGTGATTTTTTTCATTATTCATCTTTGCCAGAACAGGGATTCCCATGGGGAACACTGATAATTTCTCATATTTTTAATATCAAATCATATTAAAACTGATTTATAATGTAGAAGAATGACAAATTAAAAATAAATATTACATTATAATGTAAAAAAATAGATCAATAAAATTATAGATTATTCTAAAATTATTATAATTTGTTTAAATACTATTTTTTTAAAACTTTATTTAATAATATATATAAAATATATACCTCATCCTGATATATATATATATATTTATATATATATATTTATATAAAACAAATCGGGGTTGATTAAGAGAATTTAAAAATGTGAAGTGAGTGAAACAAATTGAAAATGAATATGAGGTGAGTGAAACAAATATGAGGTGCTGTCATTTTTAAAATTTTATAATAAAACTAAAAAAATAAAAATAAAGAGGAGTGTTAGAACTCTAGATTTCATGATAATCAGTAAAGAAGATGAACTCTCTAATAATATTCATACTTGACATGATCTATAAAGACTTAGAGAGAGAGAGAGAGATAAACTCTAAAATTGTAATCTTGTATTTATTTCAGTCACTTACTTTTACATCACAACAATCTGATCTTATAAACCACACAAACTGTAACTAATTCTCTAACTTATTTTGGCAGAAATATTAGCTGGAAATGAGCTGGAGATAAGCTGAGCTGGCATACATCTCAGCTCTATGAGAACACACTCTCTAACTAACAGCCCCCCTCAAGTTAGGTGTGGGAATAGTTGAGCAAACACCTAACTTGGCCAACAAACTGTGCATCTGAGAAGAAGCCAAAGCCTTTGTAAATAGATCGGCAGGCTGATTAGCAGAGTGAATGTGCTGTGGAGAAATGAGTCCTGCCTTGAGTTTTTGACGAACCAAATGGCAATCAATCTCTATATGCTTGGTGCGTTCGTGAAAAACTGGGTTAGAAGCAATGTACAATGCTGACTGGTTATCACAGAAAAGGGGAACTGGAGTAAGATCAGTCATGTGAAGTTCAGACAATAATGACACCAACCAAGTGATCTCACAACACGTGTCTGCAAGGCTGCGATACTCTGCCTCAGCAGTAGAGCGAGAAACAGTGTTCTGTTTCTTGCATTTCCAGGACACAGCAGTACCACCAAGAGTTATACAAAAACCAGTGATAGACTGACGATTGATTTGACATCCCCCCAATCTGCATCACAGAAAGCAGTCAGCACAGGATTGGTTTTAGCAGCATAAAACAGACCTTGATTTGAAGTGGTGGCTAAATAACGAACCAATTTGAGAGCAGCATCCCAATGTATAGTTTGAGCGGAATGCATATACTGAGCTAAAACATGCACTGTATGTGGTGCCCTCCAAACCCGGGTCAGAAGTTTGGGGTCCACACACACACTTTATTTATAACCTGCTTATAATAATATTAAAAGTAATAATAATATGCAATGACCCTACTTACCAACTACCACGGATCGCAACAGGTTAAAGTATACACACAAGCCAAACACACTAATATATTACATACCGATCAAATCCCAACCATTCAAACTCAAACTGAGTATTAACATATTACAAACTTTTACAATTTTAAATTATTCCAAAAGAAGCCTACTAGCTCAGCTCCAACAGCCTTAATCCCTAGCTCTCGCACTGGACTGGGGATCCTCGCTACCAACTGGTTCCTTTTTAACTGGAAAGAATATAAACAACATCGCACAAATGAGCTAACTAGCTCAGCAAGTCACAATGACAAAACTGAGAATAATGATCATCAAGTGAATATGGTTATGATATCAAGTGAACAATGGATTATGATTTAGAATTGGATACTATGTTTTTATTTTAAAAACCAAGGTTAGGTTGCTGATCAGTCACGCACTAACCCCGAGTAAAGCACACAGCATTGCTCTAACTACTGGATCCAAGGCACACATTGGCCTAACTTGACCATTAAATGGTCTGACCACGAATCTGGTCCACAATTTTATAAAAGCAATCCAATTCTAACATAATAGCAGAATGAACAATAATAAACAATAATCAGAATCATTAACAACAGTGAGTACTTAACAATGAAAGAGTTTCAACCCTTGTATGGATCAACAAGGTACTTTTATAGCTTGAATGCTGGGTAATGAAAGAATTGGATAACAAAGGAATCAACGTTTCAAGGTTTCAAGGATTTGGTCTTTCAAAGCATAAGATATCATGGGTTGAGTATATAAGCAATTCAGTTTAGTGTTTGGTATTTAGTTTGTATGTACTTGTGGAGTAGTATCGTAGATTTGTGGTTCGTGTTTGGGTATACAATAGTAAATGGTTTAGAAAGAATAAGGTTCATGGCTCAAGAACAATAACTGAAATCAGGGTTTAGGTTTCTGTGCTTCAAAGCACTTGCAATATCAACAGGGCTATTGAGTACTACAATATCTCGAGAAAGCTCAGAACACTTGCCTGGTATTAGCTTACTATCCTGCACTCGCTTCCAATCACAATCGTCTTACTCCTCAACTACCTGTTTCCCTTTCCTACGTCTTGCCTCTTCTGCTCACATATCATAAGCTTCTATCAATAATCAACTCATACGATTATATTCAACACATACTTCTATCTACCCTTCGTTTCACCCAAATCCGATTAATGGATTGAAAGTTATGCAATAACCAAGTAAACACCGAATGTATAGACCGATAGTCAATCAACAAGTCACATATAACACATAATACATCACATAATCAATGACAAATCATTTATAAAGAAGTCTCGGGTTATAAATAGGCTTTCGGGTATTTAAAATGATTTTTAAAACATTTTTCGGAATTAAAACGGGTCGTTGGATCAATTTCGGGTTAATAAACAGGGTTCGGCTGGCCAATTCTGGCTCCGAAACAATTTTATAATAATTATCGAGCCTTGGAAATAATTTAGAATAATATTTTAAAGCTCGAAACTATTTTTCGGAATTTTTAAATCATTTTTACATAATTAAATCTAATTAAATAATTAATTAAAATCAATTAATAATTAATTAAATCAATTAATCAATTAATTTTCGAATTAATTGATCAATTAATCAATTAAAAATTAACTGAAATTAATTAACTAATTAATTCAGATTTATTTTTGAATTAAAAATAATTTTCGGAATTAAAATAATAATTTTTTTAGAATTTTCATAAATTAAAAATGAATTTTTATAATAAAAAAAATAGGAAATATGATTTTTAAATATTTTATAAACAGGAATCCTATTTTTGAAAACTTTGCAAACTACGGGGACTAAACTTCACCATCTTCAAAACTACAGGGAATAAACTGCAATTTTGCAGTTCCAGTCGCCGGAAAATCGGGGGTGGCCGGAGAAGACGATCCCGGCGTCCTCACCCCACCAACACCTCCAGATCAACACTACACAACACCAGGAACTTGTTCATGCAATCAAAACATTCTAATCATCCCTGTTCTGGCCGGAAATTGGCCAAGAACATCGCCGGTTTCCGGCGAATATCGTAAATCTTTAAAACACAACTCCCTTCGATTCAAGCATCCTCTGTTAACGAGCTATATATCAATCGATTGCAAATTTCATAAGGAACACAACCCACTATAAATCAACAGCTAATAACCCCTGAATCAAAAACCCCCAAATTTCAATTGAAAACATTCATACGGGTTATAAACCCTAATTTTAAAATTTGAAAATCAAACTCAAATTTGAACATGTTATTGAACTCCAAATCAGACGTATAATATACCAAAATCATTAGGAAAACAAGCTCTACAACATGCAATCATCAAATCATACAAACAATCATCCGAACAAAAATTCATATTTTTCATAAAAATAATTCGAAAATAAATAAATTTTTAGAAATTAAACCTTTGATTCTGCAGCTGTATGGATTACAGATTCTGATAGAGCTTCTCAAGACCTTCAAATCCAGTACTCGAGCTTTTCAAACAAAGATCAATAACACCTTCAAAAGTTGGTTTGATTCTTGAAACAGTTTATGAATATAGGATTTTTCTCTGTAAAATTATATATTTATCTGTCTGCAAATGATTTTGATACGAAATAAAATACGGTAAAAGGCTATTTATTTTACGGAAAATTAGTATCCCGTTGGATCATTCCAGATATAAAATGGTACGTTTATTTGTAAAAGCTGATCCAAATGGTATCGGTTTTCGGGATAATTATCCAAATCAGTACAATTTGTATTGCGGTCTTGGTCTCAGCGCCTGGTTACACGTATTACGAAGTGATAATTGTGATAGTTTAATAAAAAGCTCCCGTTTATCGAAAATATGGGTTTTATTGATTTACCGAAACGAATATTGTATCGAAAATGTTGCGCCGGGACCCGCGCATGACAAACCGTACGCCGGATCGAAAAAGTCGAAACATGGAAAATGCTCGGAATATTACAATTAGGTTAGGAAGGAGTTCTTGGAAGAGTTTCGGGTTCCAAAAACGTAACAACGGTTGACGTCGATTGGTTCCCGTTTTTATAAAATAGATTTTAAATACTCGGAAAAAGATTTTATAAATTTCATATGATTCTTATAAATTCATAAATCAATATAAAAATAATTAGGAAGATATGACAATTATCTATATTTTATTTTGGACATATAAAAATTAAAATACTCAATAAATAATATTTTTGAATATCCAAATACAAATAACACTTAACAATTAATTCACAGAATAGATACTGAACACACATAATAATCATTTAATTGGAAAAAATAATTACACGGTATATCCCAGATATTACACTGTATATGAGAGATCAGGGCGTGAAATAGTCAAATATATTAAACGGCCAACTAGTCTCCTATAACCAATAACATCACTAAGATAGGGAGTATCTGAAGACTGCTGCAAATAGTGATGTTGTTCCATAGGAACTAGTGAACCCTTAGTACAAATAGCCTGAAAATCTCGCAGAATATCAGAAGCATACTTTGACCGACTCATGAAAATTCCTGCTGCAGTACGAACTACTTGGATGCCCAAAAGTAGTGCAGATCACCCAGATCTTTGATTTTAAATTTAGTACTCAGAAAGTCTTTGACTTGAGCTAGCAACGCGGAATTATTCCCTGTCAGTATCATATCATCCACGTAGATAAGGAGGATGAGTGTTGAGCCATGTTTAGAGTAGATGAACAAACTAGGATCACCAGTTGTTTGAACGAATCCAAATGATAAAAGGGCATACGACAAAGCAATGAACCACTGACAAGGAGCTTGTTTAAGCTCATAAAGAGATTTAAGCAAACGACAAACTAGCTTCTGATTAGGATATTGCTTCAAAACAGATTCAGGGATGCTATAACCTGGAGGACAAGACATATACACCTCCTCGTCAAAAAGACCATGTAAAAATGCATTCGTGACATCAAGTTGTGTTAAAATCCAACCCTTCATAGCTGCAATTGCCAATAAAAGACGAAATGAAGTCATCTTAGCCACGGGTGTGAAGGTTTAAAAGTAGTCCATATTTGCCATTTGTGTAAAGCCCTTGGCAACAAGACAGGCTTTATAGTGATCAATCTTACCATCAGCAAGGTACTTCACCTTGTATAACCACTTACACCCCACTGGTTTCTTGTGTGGAGGTAGTGGTACCAACTCCCATGTGTGATTAGCTTCGAGAGCGGCTAATTCAACACCCATAGCCTCACACCACTCAGGCACTAAAACAGCTTGTTTAAAATTATGCGGTTCAAAAATCAGAGAAGTTGTATTAGATGTATTTGCTAGATGATCTGGTAACCCTGAGTAATCTGCAAATTTTGCAGGAAGCACACGTTGTCGAGTGGGACGAGTAACAGGTGGCTGAAGCAGTATTGGAGACGTAGAACTATCAACTACAGGGCCAGGGACACTATCTTGAGAGCTAGAAGATGTAACTTCATATGAGCAAAAGGTTAGAGGATCATCCTCCACAAACAGTGATGAGGGAGGAAACAGAACATGAGGATCCTGAGTAACCATATCTCTAAATGAAAAGATTGTTTCCAGAAAATGCACATCCCTTGAAATAAACACTTTCCTCGTTTCTAAATTTAAAACATTATATCCCTTTTTGGCATATAGATAACCCAAGAAGACACCCTTAATTGCACGAGCCTCAAATTTATCAATAGGTTGTGGTACCACCGTGGCATAACACAATGAACCAAAGATCTTAAGATTGTCATACTCAGGAGGGGTCTCAAATAAAACTTCATATGGTGATTTACCATTGAGAACAGCTGTTGGTGTACGATTAATGAGAAATGCAGCAGTCAATAAGCAGTCACCCCAAAACACAATGGGTAACGAAGCATGAAACCGCAAAGCACGAGCACAATTAAGTAAATGTCGATGTTTACGCTCAACTAAACCATTTTGTTGAGGCGTAGAAACACAACTGGATTGATGAATAATCCCATGCTTAGCCAAACAAGTAGTGAGCGTATGATTCATAAATTCAGTTGCGTTATCCGTTCGAAGCACCTTGATAGTAGTACGAAATTGATTCTGAACTAGTAAGATAAACTCTTGAAGTAGAGTAGGAACAGTAGATTTATCAGAAACAAGATAGACCCAGGTACACCTTGATTTATCTTCCACCAGAGTTAAAAACATATTGCACTGACCATGAGTCTTAAAACGATAAGGACCCCATAGGTCAGCATGAACAATATCAAACAAACACTAGTACTAGTAGGAAAAGATATTTGTGACTGTTTTGCAAAGAAACAACTATCACAAGTGTTAAGTACTTTATTCGCACAATTAATTGGTAATTTGCTTACAACAATAGCTGGAATATGACCTAAGCAAGCATGCCACAAATCCAAAGTTTCAACCTGAGCAACAAAGATGTCTGAGGTTGGAGAAGTCGAGTCCACACTCGTAGTCTGAGAAGAAGAAGCAGAACCCACACTATTAGCTTTAGATGGAAAATCATCATCTGAAAGCACATATAGTCCATGTTCCTCTTAACCAAGAACGAGAGCAGTCTTCTTGGTATAGTCCTGAAGATAACACACATCAGCCAAAAAATTTACTTGACAATTGGTGTCCTGTAATAACTTAGAAATGGATAGTAAGTTGTAATTAAATGTAGGAACACACAATACACTTGTCAAGTCAATCGAGCCATTCAAAGTGATACTACCAGTATGACTAACTAAAGTAGTTGTTCCATTTGGTAACTGGAGGGTAGCACTACAAGACTTAACATCATGAAGGAGATGTAAGTATGGTGTGATATGATCAGTGGCCCCGGTATCAAGAATCCACTTACTCTGATTATACTCTTTTGACAGACTAAGAACCTGATGTACCACATGTTTAGAAGTAACTGTCATATGAACATTATTCACTGAATGTTGTGGAAACCAGGAACCAGTGTTCTCAGTTATGCCAGGAGTGTCATTTGACGGAACACCAGTAGATAAAGATTTCTGTAGCAACTGAATCAATTGCTTACACTGGCTATCAGAAAGATTCAACTTGTCAGCTTGTGACATATACAAGCCATCACTGGAAGAGGCATTAACAGCAGTTCCCAAAGAGTTATCTACCAATATAGTATTCTCCTCTGGTAGCACAACATTTGCTACTACAGACCCTTTTGTTTGAGGGAACTTAGGCTTAGGCTTAGGTTTTCCAAATAACCTATGCCACTGGGGGTATCCATGAATACAAAAGCAAGTAGTTCTAAGGTGGCCTGTCATGTGACAAAAATCACACATTAAAGCTGAGTCTCCCTGTTTCTTAGCTGCACCTTTAAACTGTGATTTAACACCAGTGTTTATCTTAACACTCATAGCAATATTGCCAATAGACTGACTATCAGATGTGTGACACTCCCTTTGACTCTCCTCTTGAAGCAACAGACCATAACACTGACTTAAAGTGGGTAGTGGCTTCATCATAAGAATTTGTCCACGGATACCAGTAAAGACATCATTCAGTCCCATCAAAAACTTAGTAAGCTGAATATTGTGATCTAGTTCATTCAGTTTCACATTTATGGCATAGGTGCAATGAGTACAAATACACCTAGGTTTTGCGATCAAGCATTCAAGTTCATCATGGATTGTCCTGAACTTTATAAAATAGGCTGAAATTGACAACGTGCCTTGAGACAGATGAGAAATTTCCTTTCGGAGATGAAAAAGTTTTGGAACATTAGTTTGAGCATAACGTACCTCGAGATCTAACCAGATCTCTCTTGCAGATTGTATATACACAATACTGTTTCTGATATCAACTGACACAGAATTGAGAATCCAAGATGTGATCATATTATTGCAACGCATCCGATGCATTAACAAAGGTGCATTTGCTGCTGGTTTAGCATATGATCCGTCAACAAAACCTAATTTTAGCTTAGATGACAGAGCTAATTGCATCAATCTTTGCCACTGATTGTAATTATTCTCATTTAGCACTATAGTTGTCAATTGCATTCCCGGATTATCATATGGATGCAGGTAGTAGGGATGATTACAATCTAGTGCCAAGGAGGATAAAGATGTAGATCCTAAAGTAGCAGATGAATACGACGCACTTGTAGACATGATTTATTCAAATCGTTTAAGAAGGTAGTAGTTATGTATAGAGATACGAACAAAACATTATGAATCTACAACTTTTTATGAAGAATCAAACGGATTTGATTGAATCTTATCGAATCTGAGTGTATCAGGTAACAACTTACAGTTTTGATGATGAATTAACACTCACACCTTCAATTGAGAATGATTAAGACTGTTTGTTTGCAGATAGATCAACACCAGCTTGAGTTATCATCCATGGCTTCAATTGAGTATGATTGAATTGCACAGTGAAAGAATCTCTTATTTGTAGCTCTGATACCATGTTACAACTCTAGATTTCATGATAATCAGTAAAGAAGATGAACTATCTAATAATATTCATACTTGACATGATCTGTAAAGACTTAGAGAGAGAGAGAGAGAGAGATAAACTCTAAAATTGTAATCTTGTATTTATTTCAGTCACTTACTTTTACATCACAACAATCTGATCATATAAACCACACAAACTGTAACTAATTCTCTAACTGATTTTGGCAGAAATATTAGCTGGAAATGAGCTGGAGATGAGCTGGAGATAAGCTGAGCTGGCATACATCTCAGCTCTATGAGAACACACTCTCTAACTAACAAGGAGGCACGTAAATAATATAAACCAACATTTCATTTACTCAAAAATTAAAGTAATAAAAACGGAGTTGATAAAAAGAGAGAATGTGGTTTATCTAATAATAATTTTAAAGTTAACTCAAGAAGTGATGTAGCACAATGGTAGTGATATGAAATGTTTGAGTAGGAGGTCGGTTCAAATCTTAGTATATACAATGTTTACTTATTTTTAACATAAATTATATGAAGATGGAATTTTTATAATTTTCCAACATTAAAGGGCAAATTTGTAATTTGACAGCCATTAAAATGTCTTAATTTGCAAAGTAAGAATGTGGCTATACCTATTTTTAACATAAATTATATAAGAATGACATTTTTATAATTTTCCAATAAAAAGGGCAAATTTGTAATTTGCCGGCCATTAGAATGACTCAATTTTCCCCTGGTCATCTTTTAATATATAGAAGGAGATAATATACAGACGTATGTATTCAAATAAATTTCATAAAAAAATATTTTAAATTCTCAAGTCACTCTACCAAATTCGATTCTGGTATCGAATTCTCAAGTCACTCTACGCGCGCTCATTAAATTTATTTTTTAAAAATAATAAATTATATAATTTTATTTAAATATTTTGTTATTAATATATAATTAATTCAATTTAGAGAGGTGTTGATATTTTGTTTCCGTTTCATTTTGTATCGTTCATTTTTTCAGTCAATAAATATTGTTTACACGGTTTTTTCAGTTTATAAATATTGTTTAAGCGATTTTTTCAGTTAATCAATATTTTTTCACATATATATTTTTCTACATATATTGCTTAAAAAATATGAACTCGAAATCAATTTTTGTCAATTATTCCTTTGTCTGTATTTTTATATAAATATTTTAAAATCTGGTGATATAAGTATTATTTTAAAAAATTTGATCATAGAAGTTTTCCAGAAAAAAGATTGCACTAAAATCTTGTGATATAAGTATTATTTAATGTAGTTTGGTAGTTTTCCGTTTAAACTGTTCTTTTTCATGCTCACAGTTCTGAAATCATTCCAACCCGGAATTCTCCAGGAGTGTCGAACATGAAGGAAAAATATTCGGGATTAGACCAGTGAGAATATTTTTTGTAATCAAAATAATATGCAATGTTCTGCATTAAGAAGAAGATGATCAAGTATGAAATGAAATAGACTATTGTAACATAGATCAATCACCTGCAAGTTATTGAACTGAGAAAAATATGAGAAATGGCCCAATAAAGTTTTTATTCGCCCGGTGATAATTTGTGATGAAACTCTAACTGATAGATTAAATTGTAGTGCAGCTCCAGATAGTCTTAGTCGCCTCTTTTCCACTTTATGCAACACCTTCAGTGTTATGATAGAATACCAAATGCATTAACTTATTTGCAGCACCACGCAAATCAAGTTTGAAATCAACCTTCATAATATATCAAACACTCTTAAAAAAAATCACTTGATATCAAGTTATACGAAACAAAAGTTAAAATGAAACTAAATAATCACACACTCAAACTGCTTCCAGTTGCGGGTTAATTACTGAAAAGAAATGTAACACTTTTTTACATTTTTTTTTTGAAACTGGTTTTTTTATAGATTACTCAAATAAGCGTTCTCTTACAAGTTGCTCCAACACAGAATGTGGAGGAGTTATAAAATCAATAAAGCAACTAACATTACAAGGCACTCTAGCAACTAAATGAGCTACCTTGTTAGCTTGCTTTTTAGCAAATGAAAGCGTAACATCCTTACGAGCTTTCAACATATTACAGCATTCACGAAACACTATTCCGGCCTCTAAGTAATTTTATGATTCTTTGTTGATCGCGTGGACCGTGATGAGGGAGTCACTTTCTATGTCCACATTCTGTAATCCCAACTCATTAATCCACCCAATAGCTTCCAGAACAGCACTAGCTTCCGCTTCGACCACAAGTACCTCACCTGCATATTTGTGCGTCTTAGCACGCATGAAGTTCCCCATATGATCTCTAAGAACAAGCCCACAAGAGTACCACTGAGATCCTACAACCACATGAGCATCCACGTTTACTTTCAATCGACCTACAGTTGGAGGTTGCCATGTTAGTCTTACCTTCTTCTCGGTATTCACAACAGTTCTGAGGCGATCTAGTTTCAACTGTTGGTTGTCCCTTCATTGTTTGACCTGTAGAATACCCCATTGCATAGCCAACTGTGTCGTTAAGGTCTTGGAATGCCATACCTTCAAATTCCTTGCTGACCAAATTCCCCAGAGTACTGTTGCTATCTGAGCTAACCTATCAAGAGGTTCTACTGCCAGCTTTTGAAGTAACCATTCCGAGCAAGAAAAGATCTGCGAGTTGTCAAATCCCAAGCCTAGCTCATTCCAACAACCTACTGCAAAGCTGCACTCAAGGAATATATGTCGGAGATGTTCAACGTCAACTCCACAAACCGGGCATAAGATAGGAATATTGACTCCTTTCCCTCTCAACAATATACGAACAGGGATATAGTTTCTACAAATCCTCCATAGAAACATTTTTATTTTCTGCGGAACCTGAATCTGCCATAATCTACCCCAACCTTTTCTCTCTTCGATTTCTTTTCCCCTACCAAAATGCTGTTGCCAGAACTTGTAACCCGATTTTGCGCTGTATTTCCCATCCAACGAATAGCTCCAAGTTATACGATCTTGAACCCGACTTCTAGGGACAGGTATAGCTACAATACATTTAGCATCATTACTTGAGAACAAGTTATTTACCTTTGTTGCATCCCACTCACTGCTTCCAGGAATAAAAAGATCACAAACTTTCAACTCACTCATCAAATGGCGATACTGCACATCTATCTTGAAGTCCTCCTTGCCCCTCAACCAAGCATCCGTTCCTACCTTAATTTCTTTACCATCCCCCACCACATACCTAAAGCCATCTTTGAGAGTCTCTTTAGCTTGCCACAACCCGGACCAGACAAAGCTAACACCCCCTCCTCGACTCGCTGCAAACAGGCTAGTATCCGGATAATATCTAGCCTTAAAGACCCGAGCTACCAGAGAACAAGGATTATTCAAAAGATTCCAACACTGCTTACCGAGACGTGCGATGTTAAAGCCTTGAAGATCACGAAAAGCTAAACCACCACTCTCTTTAGCCATACTCATATTGGTCCAAGAAGCCCATTTTATGCCTTTCCCGTTATTAGTTTGAGAGCCCCACCAATAGCTATTCATCATTTTTTCAAGGTCATTACATAATGTTTTTGGGAGCATAAAGCACGACATAGCGTAAGAGGGAATAGCTTGAGCCACTGTACGAAGTAATATAGCTTTACCTGCCTTTGACAGGCACTTTGCACTCCACCCCTGTATTTTGTTCCACAACCGATCCTTTAAATAGTTGAACACCATCTTTTTCGAATGACCTATTAAGGACGGCAGCCCTAGATACTTGCCTGAACTCAGATCATTGTATACTCCCACAATATTCTTCAGCTCTTCCTGTTTGTCCAGCCGTACATTAGAGCTGAAATAGATCCCAGATTTTTGGAGATTAATGGCATGTCCTGACTGTAATTCGTACCTTTGAAGAATTGATTTTATTGTCATCATCTCCTCTGCTGTAGCTTTGCAAAAGAGGAAGCTGTCGTCCGCAAAAAGTAAATGAAATACGGCCGGAGATTGAGGACAGATTTTGCAACCATTTATACTGCCTTCCTCAGCTGTTTTACTCAACATATGTGAGAGACCCTCCACACAGAACAAGAATAAATACGGAGATAACGGATCTCCTTAACGAAGTCCCCTGGACGGATTAATGGGGCCAAGCTGAGAGCCATTGAAACTAATAGAATATGTCACCGTTGTAACACAGAGACATATCCAAGCAATCCATTTATTGTCAAACCCTAGCTTCCTCATTTGATGAAATAAAAAACCTCAATCCACTCTATCATAAGCTTTACTAACGTCCAACTTGAGGGCGACCTCTCCTTCAGCTCCTTTTTTCTTTTGCTTCATGTAGTGCAACAATTCAAAAGCTACCAATACATTGTCCGTGATATTTCTACCAGGGACAAAAGCCGATTGATTATCAGTAATGATGTCAGGCAAAATGCCTTTTAACCGGTTAGCTAGGACCTTGGCTAAAACCTTATATAGCACATTACAAAGTGCTATGGGTCGCAGATCTTTCATATCATCCGTATTGTCTTTTT
The DNA here is from genome assembly GCF_009905375.1 of Apium graveolens. NCBI lineage: Eukaryota > Viridiplantae > Streptophyta > Magnoliopsida > Apiales > Apiaceae > Apium > Apium graveolens. The sequence goes on from NC_133656.1 coordinate 238,921,279, forward strand.
TGGGGATTAAAACAATATTTGTATGATTTAAATCAAGAGGAAATGCCAACTCGTTTATCCACTGTTTACAGCACTGGAAGACATCGTTTCCAAATAAGCCCCAGAAGTGTTGATAGAATGCAGGATTAAGTCCATCTGGACCAGCACTCTTATCCGGGTGCATTTGCTTGATAGCAGCTGAAAGTTCTTCCATGTTAAGCTCCTCTATAAGGCTACGATTCTGAACATCTGTTATAACCACCTCACTTGTTTCCATCACATTCCTCTGAATATCCTCTTCCCCTCCAAAAATCTTCTTGAAATACTTAATCACAATCTCACACATCTCCTCGTGCTCCCTGATTTCTTCCCCACTATCATTCCTGAGATACGAAACTTGACTTTTCTTACGCCTACTAGTGGCATAAGCGTGGAAATATTTTGAGTTCGAGTCACCATCCTGTAGCCAAAATGATTTGGCCCGTTGTTGCCAATATAACTCCTCACTAAGCATCAAATCTTCCAGAATTTTCTTCTCTGTAAAGTACTTACATGTTCTGTCATCATCTGCACAGTCCTCATACTTTAAAACTTGCTTCTTTTGCTCAATAATTTTCTGTCGAAACTTATTAAAGAATCTTCTCCCCCATTTATTCATAAAAGATGATAGCTCTAGAAGCTTAGGAAGAAAGTGACTTGGTTTTAAGTGCTTCCAGTAAGCTGCAACTTCCTCGTGGAATTTTTGTTCCCTTAACCAAACGTTCTCAAAACGAAACCTGAATTTTTTCTTAGCATGCTCAGTGTTATACATGTCCAGTTGGATTGGGTCATGATCCGAGTAGACACAATGATGCACTGTCAGTTTACACAAAGGAAACAGGTTCCACCAATCACCAGAAGCAAACGCCCTATCTATTCTCCCTCGCACCCAGTCACGAGTGCCTCTACTCTTCTCCCAGGTGAAGCTACCTCCCATGAGATCCAACTCTATTAGGCCACATGCTTCAATGGTTTGTTTAAACCCATCTAATAGTGCCTGAGGATGATCATGAGGTCCTTTCCTGTCCTCGATGTTTATCATATCATTGAAGTCGCCCATCACTATCCATGGAAGATCAGACTTACCAGATAGTTGTTTCAGCAGGTCCCAAGATGCTTTTCTACGAGCACGTTCTGGAAAACCATAAAACCCTGTCATCCTCCATTCTGAGCCATTAGCGTTTGTTATACTAACATCGATAAAGTTATTCCCAGAACCAATCACCGTACACTTCACACTATTCTTCCAAATTAGAGCAAGACCCCCTCCTCTACCAATGTTGTCCACTACCCATTGATTATCCTATGTTAATATTACATCAGTTGGGGGATGGTGAGGATCCGATTACAGTGCCATTGCAGAATGTGGAAATGTGGATTCAAGTGTATGACATTCCATGAGGTCTGATGTCTGAAAACGTATTGAGGAGCATTGGCGCGTCGGTTGGTGATTTTGTGAGAATGGATGTCAATACTTTGGATAGCATATGGAAACTGTTTGTTCGTATTCGAGTTTCTTTAAATGTGCAGAAACCCCTAAGAAGAAGGGTCAAAATAAAGAGGGAAGGGGATGGCTGGAGTTGGGTTAACTTCAAATATGAAAGGTTGGGGACGTTCTGTTTCGTTTGTGGCATCTTGGGACATTCTGAACGTGATTGCAGTGTTGTCTATGCAAACTCAGATAAGGTTGTGGAGCGTGCTTATGGAGTATGGCTGCGAGCTCCTCCAAAAAATGCTGCAAAACTAAACACTGGTGCTAAGTGGTTGAAAAATACGGGGAATCATAGCAACATGTGGACAAATCCGGTGGCACCGACGGTGGTTCAGAACGACAAACGGGAAGAAGCGAGATTCATGGAGGTTGATGGGGTGGTTAGAGAAAATCACGGGGATAAGGGAAGTGTGGCAATTAAGGGGAGAGATTTCAGGGCATCTGGTGAATCAAGTATTACAAGCGAAAATATAGAAAGTGATAATATGGAAAGAGAGAAGATTGTATGCGACCCAAAACGTAAAAGAGTGGAGGATAAGGTGGCGGAAGAGCAGGAGAAAAATCAGGAGGATATAAATACCCAAATTCAAATGACAGACCATTTAAACTTGTAAATGGCGGGTCCTGGAGCCCAGGCCCGCCTAGGATTATGAGCCTTATAGCATGGAACTGTTGTGGGCTGGGCAACCCACAAGCAGTTAGATTACTGAAGGAAATGAATAATCTTTATCGGCCCAGTATTATTTTTCTTAGCGAAACAAAATGTAAAAAAGATCGAGTAGAGAAGATTAAAAATAAGCTTGGTTTTGTGGGTCACTTTGCTATTGAATCGCGGGGAAAGGGAGGTGGCTTGGCACTTCTCTGGAAGAATGAGGGGAGTATTGCTGTAACCAATAGTAGTCAGAACTTCATAGACTTCGAAGTTAATCATGAGGTACTGGGCAAATGGAGGTACACTGGATACTATGGTTTTCCAGAGCGAGGGAGGCGAGTTGAGGCCTGGGATATGTTAAGAAATTTAGCTACAGATTCGGTGCTGCCATGGTGTATTATTGGCGACTTTAACGACTTAATGACAGCTGATGAGAAGGTTGGAGGTCAAGCTCACCCACGGAACTTACTAAGTGGTTTCTCAGAAGCGATAAGTGATTGTGAATTGGTGGACTTGGGATATGAAGGGGAGAAATTCACTTGGGAACGATTTAGAGGAACAAATAAGTGGGTAGTTGAGAGATTGGATAAAGGTTTTGCCAATAAGGAATGGATTGAATTGTTTCCAAATGCGGTAGTTCAGGTGCATGAGGTCTCGACATCTGATCATAAACCGTTAAGTTTGCAGCTAAATAGACAAGTGTACATGCCTAAAGGTCGTCGCTTTCGGTTTGAGAACGTATGGATTCATGAAACAGAGTGTCACAATATCATACAACAGTGCTGGACTGATTCTGAAAATCAAAGTCTGATGGATAAATTGAATAGGTGTTGCTTGAAGTTGGAGGAATGGGGAGGAGGTACGATCAGATACCTAAAATCGAAGTTGGTTTTTTATCGAAAAGAGATGCAACGAATGAGATCTAGGCGGGATGCACATGGCGTGAAGATGTATAATGAGGCGAAATGGAATTACTTGAAATTATTGGAGAAACAGGAGGTATTTTGGAGCCAAAGGGCGAAGCAGTATTGGTTGAAACATGGTGATAACAATACTAGATTTTTTCATCGATTTGCATCTACAAGAAAGGAGCATAATAAAATTCGCAGGTTGAAGGATGCAGATGGTAATTGGCGTGATACGGAGGAGGATATTCAAAGCATTATAGTCCAATATTTTGATGAGATTTTCTTGGCGAACAACACAGATGAAAATTTATCAGAGCGAATTCGGTTCAAGAAAATTACAGAGGAGCAAAGTAATGCGTTGTTGCAACAGGTGACTGAACAAGAGGTGAAAGAAGCAGTGTTTGCTATGTATCCTGAAAAAGCACCGGGTATAGATGGCCTTAACCCATGTTTTTTCCAAACCTACTGGAGCATAGTAAGTGCGGATGTGTATAAGTTCTGTCGAGAATTTCTTGAACATGGGAGGTTGCCAGAGGACGTGAATAAAACGTTGGTATGTCTAATTCCTAAAATTAAATGCCCGAAACAGGTTGCGGATCTACGTCCTATTTCTTTGTGCAATGTGGTTATGCGGATTGTGTCGAAAGTAGTTGCCAACAGACTGAAGCCATGCTTAAACTCCATTATATCTCCTAATCAATCTGCTTTTATTGGAGGTAGGCTTCTCACAGATAATGCGATGCTAGCTTTTGAAATTAATCACTACATTCATCGGAAAAACCAAGGGGCTGATGGGGTAGCAGCATTGAAAATAGATATTTCTAAGGCATACGATCGTTTGGAGTGGGGATATCTCGAGCTAATGTTACAAAACATGGGGTTCCCTCAGATTTGGATAGCTCGTATTATGCAGTTGGTAACGACGGTCTCGTATAGCTTTGTGAGAGAGGGAAAGGTCTTTGGTGAGGTGCAGCCGACTAGGGGAATTAGACAAGGAGATCCAATCTCTCCGTATTTATATATAATTTGTACTGAAGGTTTAACTGGGTTACTTCGCCAGTGTGAAGAAAGTGGTTTAATTCATGGCTGTAAAGTGGCAAGAGGAGCTCCGAGTATAACTCACTTACTCTTTGCAGATGATTGTTATTTGTTCTTCAAAGCCCGAAGTACTGAAGCTCAGAGTTTGGTACATATTTTGCAGAGATACGAGAGGCTGTCAGGCCAAAAGATAAATTTTGGAAAATCAGACATTGTTTTTAGCCCGAACACTGGTGATGCAGTAAGAGCAGAAATCTGTCAGATGTTAGCAGTGAATGTAAAAGATAAACCGGGCAAGTATTTAGGCATGCCTATGTATGTGGGGAGGAGCAAAAAAGAGGTCTTTGGGTTTATAAGTGATAAAATCCAGAAAAAATTGCAGTCGTGGAGCAATAAGGAATTGTCAAAGGCTGGGAAATTAACATTGGTTGGAACAGCAGCACAAACTACACCAAACTTTTGGATGAGTCTCTTCTTAATTCCGGATGCGATATGTGAAGAGATAGAGCGGAAAATGAATGCATTCTTATGGGGTAACTCGACAGGAAAGGGAGTTAAGTGGATCACATGGAAGAAATTGTGTGTGCCGAAGGAGTTTGGGGGATTGGGTCTGAAGGAGTTAAAGAAGTTCAACGCTGCGATGCTAGCTAAACAGGGTTGGAGGCTCTTAACGGAGGCAAATCCTCTAGTTAGTGCAGTCATGAAGGCTAAATATTACCCTCAAACTGATCTGTTAAAGGCTAATCTAGGGAACAACCCGAGCTATGTTTGGAGGGGAATTGTTGCATCCTTGGAATGGTTAAAAGGTGGAGCTCGTCGGAGAATTGGGGATGGGGAGAATACTTTGGTCTGGCAGGACCCATGGTTACCAGATCAATCAAATGGTTATATTCGAACACCTGTTTATGATCATCTGCAGAATATTAAAGTTCGAAATTTGATGACAATGGAGGGTACAGAGTGGGATCTTGAGGTTATTACTGATTTATTTGAAGAAGCAGATTGCGAACGAATTCAAAGCATCCCGTTATCCAGGCATGTTCAACATGATTCGTGGTATTGGCTCTTGGAGGACAAGGGGATCTTTACTGTCAAAAGCTGTTATAGGTTAATTCAAGGGGAATGTGATGATGAGTACAAGAGTTTGTGGAGAAAAATCTGGGCATTGAAATTGCCTCGAAAGGTGACACATGTCATATGGCGGTTGTGTAAAGGTTGCCTCCCTACTAATGCAGCGCTGTTTAATAGATATGTTGATGTAAATCCAGTATGTCCGTGGTGCCATGCTGCAGCTGAAACGAATTTGCATGCTATTTTCCTCTGTGATTTTGCTCTGACGTTGTGGCGAACGGTGGGTTTACAATCGCTGGTGCATTGTACAGACCAGGAAGCGCCTAAGGAGGTTTTTGATCGGGTGTTTCAACAGGGCTCTAAAGACCAGTGTTTACAGGTATCCATGTTATGTTGGAGTTTATGGCACCGTCGAAATAGGTGGGTCTGGAATCATGTAAATGGGTCTATCTTTGGTGTTCGCAACACAGCCTCATGTTTACTTCGGGAATGGACAGAAGCACAGGCGAGAGAAGAGAACCTGCTTATTCGAGGAAAGACTGGAGACAGAGTTTGGTCGAAGCCTTCTCCCGGATGGCTAAAAATAAATATTGATGCAGCGGTATTCATGATGGATGGTATTGGCATCGCAGCAGTGATCAGGGACGATCAAGGAAGTTTTGTTGCAGCCCGTGTTCTGAAATTACCAGGAAAGTGGAGCCCCCGGGAAGCTGAAGCTTTAGCTCTAAAGGAGGCGCTCTCTTGGGTGTTTGATCGAGGATATCTGCAATGTGAGTTTGAAACAGATTGTTATGCTTTAGCTGCCACCTGCAATGGAAATCCGGGGCATTCTTTATTTGATACAATTGTGATGGATTGTATTGGTTTGAGTAAGCACATTAATAAAGTGCTATTTAGTTTTGCTTTTCGTTCTGCGAATAACATAGCCCATGTCTTAGCACAGGCTGCTTATTCTATGACAGACGTAGGAGAGTGGGTTGTCACTCCTCCTAATTTTCTTGTTCGCTCTCTGGAGCTAGATTCTATTATCTAATGCAAGTTCGAATTTCCTCAAAAAAAAAAGTGTTTCCATCAGAAAAACTATACTGGGATTATAGGACTTGACAACGTCCCTAAGAGCACGAACTGCACGAGAATTCCCCAGTCCCCTGTAGTTCCAACTTATAGCATTCATAACGTCCGGCTAGCTTGCTGAGCAAGCTTAGCCAGTTCAGAGTTGTTTGATGCTGCACAATCCAATTCAGAAAGTACTACATCTTTATTTTTATTAGTAAACCCAAGCCCACCAGGAGTGTCCATAGTTTCATAGCTTTCTGGGCCACCCCTCATTCTTTTTCGTTCCGTAATTTGGAGCCCATCCAGCTCCTCAATATCCGGCCCATCTAATTCATTCGAATTTGAATTTTCCCTCCTAGATCCTCCAGCTTGTCTATCTATAATTAAGGGATTATTATTATCCCTTAAATCATGCTTCTCTTGCCTGCTGAAATCTCCTACAATCATGCTATTACCACCTTTCTCGCTACTGACTTCCCCTGATTTCGGAAATGAGCTGTACCGCCCCTGACGCGCCTCCCACCCTTTGTCATCCTCCTCCCTCAACCACCGAATTTTCGCCGGACCTCCATTCCTTCTAGGTGCGGCTCTTAGCCAGCTTCCTCATTCTTTGTTGACTTCATTATTAGCACCATTGAGAAACTTGTGACAATACCTTTCTGTATGAGTTAACAAGCCACACGTAAAATAGAATTCACCGAGCCTTTCATACTTACAAGAGACCATGCCTTCCCCACCATTCTTCTTCATCAGTTTCTTCCGGCGCTTTAGAGGTTTCCTGACGTCCCATCTTACCCTAATGCGCATAAACTCTCTCCATATTCCAGAGTTGTTTTTGCTGTCATACTCCAAGAATTCACCCAGAAAATTCCCCAATTGCTTGCCTACTCCCTCTGACATGAACCCAGTTGGAAGATCGAAAATCTGCACCCACATGTTGACATGCCATAGTGGAACATTTACTGGATCCTCACCATTCGGAATCTCAGCCATCACCAACATGGCATTATCGAAGGACCACGGCCCTCCTTTCAGGACCCAATTCATGTCCTCCTTATGATAAAATTGAAATAGAAAAATCCCAGGTTCTAACTCCTTAATGTTGATCCCTATAGCCGGTCTCCAAACGTCGGCCATTTTAGTCTTCATAGCATTGATATTAATATGTTTCTCCGTTAAGAATCTCCCTACCATACAGAGATCATATTTATTTGTCTCCTCTATAACCTCATCCCCAAAGACAAACGCAGAATTCTCCTCATCATCTATCTCTAGCCCATTAAATTGATCGTTTAAATCATTGTAACGAGCCATAATAACGAAGCTCTCACGATTCACATTCTAGATTTAAGCATGAACGAAGAGAAAACAAAACTCTCACTCAGAAGGGAGAGAAAAACTTCTATAATGGACTAGTAGTTAAAACAGTAAGGAAAACTGACTACACTTTTTTACATATTCTTACATCATAATGCATAAGATTAAACTAAGCGAAATATGTTCAGAACTAAAAAATCAACATAATATAGGTATAAATATGATATTGCTAATTGATAGCTTCTCCACGAAATATATTTCCTAGCATACCATAAAATAAAAGGTGTGAATCTGATTAGGTGCATGCAATTCATCAAATGTATCCACATAAATGCTATTTTCTGACGAATTATTCACATCTCTTATACATTTAAAAGAATAGCCCGATATTAGAAATATCAATAAAGTCTTAAGATGGTAGGTGTCCTAGATAGCTTTCGATATCCACATACATGCTATTGTCACAAGATGATTGCTCTGTCTCAAGTAAATATAAAATTCTTATGTAAACAGTAAACGAATAAAAATCACATTAATCAAACCAGAGGCTTCCTAGAAAAAAAATCTCTCAATCAAACCAAAGGCTTCCTAGAATATTCTAAGACGTTTCTCATTGTCATAGTCATTAATCGTCTACATTTTCTTTTCTGCAGATGCCAACTCAATGGAGGCCTATAAATCATATTATCAAAAAAAATTGAGATCCACAATGAAAGGAAAATCTTATAGGTAGTGAAAATAAGTGTAGATAGTTTTTCACACTATATTAATCCTTATCGCGACAGAGTTATAAATTACCTCAAACTTATCCTATTTTGAATTTAGGCCTCAGCGACCTTTAAGGAATAATCACTTAAATTACTTAAATTCTAAACAAAAATAATTGGTTCTAGACTTCTAAACTAAATGCCTGTAAAGTTTGGAAAATTTTATATTTAAAAAGTAGTTAGAATCTAAATAGTGGTTGCTATTTCTAAAATTCTGAAATTTTCATAATTTTTGTCCGATATTGGATTAGTGTTTTTGTAAACTTAAGTTTAGAATTGGTTAATTAACAAATAAGTAAATTTTGGTAATTATTAAAATTAAATTGAAATAGTTGTGGCCTTAAAACTGACTTGAACACACGCAATCTTCATGATCATTTGTATCATACCAATGTCATAAACAAAACTCAATGCAAAAATTAGTACAACATGATCACTCAATATTGACTTTGCTATTATTATTGAGTTTTCTAATGTTAGTTAATTTTGGAAAAATAGCCAAGAAATTGAAAAATGCATTACTTATAGTTGCAAGCAAATCTGAGTATTTAGAGCTACTTGACACGAGATTTGAAAATATGCACATGTCTATATAATTATATATCTTTATTCAGAATTTTTTTGAATAAAAGTTTAGCATTTATATTTTTACTCAAAAAATATGGAGATATGTTTTGTTTAAACTTAAATCACTTAAGCCACTTTCATTTGAAAAAAGGGAATATTCGAATTGTATAAATATATTATCCATGTACAATGTATTAAGCAACAATTATTATTCATTAAAAACAAAATATTTTCATTTTTATTTTAATTAACATTAATTTATTGATATTTTGTGTAGTATGCATAGTAATGTCATATTTTCTTAAAAAGTGAAGCTCACTGTTGAACAAAATTCATCATTATTGTTTACAATCTCTCATCTTTTTAAATAATTTAAATTATACAATTCTACGTAAATATTTTGTTATCTATTAATTCAATTGAGAGAGAGGCATTGATATTTCTTCCCATTTCATTTTTTCGGTTGATAAATATTGTTTATGCAGTTATATTAGTTTATAAATATTGTTTACACGATTATTATAGTTGATAAATATTTTTTATGTGGATATAAATATTAAACATATTAAATATATGAGCTCAAACTCAATTTCTGTCAATTACTCCTCTAATCGCATTAATCTTTATAAAAATTTAATATAAAAAATATAATTCAATATTACTTGCCGTCAAATTACGGCGGCCCCTGCAGTTTAAATTTTGGAAAATTGAAAAATGTAAATATTAAACATTAGTTATTTTAATATATGTTAAATTTAAAATTACAGTGTTGCACAAAATGAAAATTAGAGCATTAAAATACATCAATTATTATGCTAAATGAAAGGTTTTATTCAAAAATTTATTTCAATATTACTTGGCGGCGTCTTAGACACCTCATACTTTAAATACTATAAAATTAGAATATTTATTTTCTCAACAAAGCTCTATAACAAATGCTCTATAAAAATTAATACTTAACATTGTTTTAACATCCTATTTGAGATGAATTATAGAATATATAGTTCTAACTTTTCACCTGTCAAACTAATTAGAAAATAAAGTAAAAAAAATAGAATTCATGTTAGTGATACAACATAATTTAAATATAAAATATCAAAAAATTTAGAAAGACAAATATATATTTTCTTTTTTTAAGTAATTATTGTGCTGGAAATTTACAAATATACATTTTCTAACGCACAAGAACATGAAATTTTTACAAATTATTAGAGCGATTTTTTTTAATTCAAAAGTTATAATTTATCATTAATTTTCTTTTTTTAAAAGTGTATAGAAAAGGTGATTACAAATAAAAGTATAAAAATACGACAATGATATTGGATGTTTTACGGTTAAATAAAAGAAAAACATACATGTATACTGATCGTCTTGGAGGTACTAACAAATGATTTTGTAATTAGATGCAATTGTCATTAAGTGTCTACTTGTTGTCTACTACCTCGGAGACGGTCCTTTCATCTGAAATAAGGGTAAGGCTGCGTTCATCGGGACCTTTGATGGACCTAATGATGAGGACTCTAAATGCACCGGGGATGCCTCATGCCTGTAATGTCATGTCTTTACTTTTCTAGAACTGTTGAAATATTTCTACCAGTTCCAAAGAGCAACATTTGTCATAGAACATTTCCGTTTAGTTATTGGATTGGAAAATCTGAAAACTTTTGCTCATTGATGATGTCCCTTCCATTGTGCTTTTAGAATGTATTTTTTTTTACAAATACGGCTTATAACCTTATAAATGAGTATCTGTTCTCATAAATTTTCGGGGTGAGCGGGGATCGAACTCAGGACTCAGAATCTGAACCTTACTTAGAAATTTTCGGGGTGAGCGGGGATCGAACTCAGGACTCAGGATCTGAGACGACAGAGGTTAAACTCATAAACACTTGAAATATCCAGTCGTGCTCAGAATGTATATTTTCAATGATAAAATATATCCAATAATGATATCAGAGTACAATTATGCTTCATGACGTCCCTTCCATTAAAATTTCCATTAATTTGGATAGTTGGGGAGGTACCGGGGCTCACTCTGGTCCCCCTAGTTAACCCCCGCCCCAGTTTAGACAGGATAATTTTGTACACAAACTACTGATTTATGCTTTAATTTTCGTTACACACGAAATATGAAAGTACACGTATAGTGTTGAAATTAATCAAAAGAAGGATTCATTTCATTCCAAACTCTTTCACTGTTACTACAAAATACAAATGTATACAACAAACAAATGAGTTCTGTATCTACTTGTAATGACTCAGTTTTTGGCAATGTGTAATTGGTAATATTAAAAGCTTGGCATACAGCTCCTTAGATTGCCTACAAAATCTGTTCAACCAACTTACATCTGGCACACCTACCACATGGATTCTTCAATGTTATTGAAAACAAAACAAGTCCTGTGCTTCAAATTTATGGTAGCAAAAATTCCTACTGTTATTTCACATTGTTCTCGTAAAATAAGCATGACAAAACTCGCAAAAATAATATAATGCATACAAAGCAAATCCATATCGTTTTAACTTTATGCATGAATTATATAGAGTTAAACAAGTTACTTTCGGAAGTCGATTTGTCCAATTTTCTTTTTCTGAATATAAAGTTATGTTCTATTTTTAGTTGGAAGAAGAAAATTAAGTTTTTAAAAAAAAAAAGAATCACCTATTTAGCCTTAAAATATGTGCCGAAAGTTAGAACTATACTTATTTGTACAAAAAATATCACTTTTTTAGCCTTAAAATATGTGTAGAAAGTTAGAACGACACTTATTTTGGAACGAATAACGAAAATTTTAAAAAGATTACAGATGTACTCCATCCGTCCCAAAATATAAGTTCATTTGATTTTTTTACGTGTACTTTAGAGTGTCTAAAAATCATAGCTCCGCATACTTTTTTCTAAAATTTCTTTTTTTGAATTAAAATTTAATATGTATATTTTATTCAGAAAAAAGACAATTGAAAAATGATTTGTAGAGCTACCTTTTTTCAGCTTAAAATACGCGTAAAAAGTCGAAGGGCTTGTATTTTGGGACGAGGGCGTAATAAGCACGTAGAAGTTGAGTATTAAATAGTGATCTGAGAGGCATAGGCCAGCTTGAAATGTCTCATTGCTTGTTGGCCGACCGATGGAACTAGAGTCATAGATTTTGGTGACAAACAAACAAATGACAACATGAAATTGTTGGACTAATTAAGATTGTGCTAATCAATGATGCTTTGCTACCAATCAACCAATTAATCCCTGCATCTAGTTCTAAATTCCCTCTTGGCCGGCAAGCTATAACTGTAAATAATTAATCAGATGATAATTAGTCTATAATATGAACATGGTGAAATCCATTTGATTTACAGCCTTATTTTTGTTAAAGAGTATAAGATCTTGTTCGGGTTTTCCTCTACTTTAAATATTTGTTATTGGTATGGATATTGGTATTGGTTGTGTTTGTCGTTGTCAATTGTAGCGAAACGTATCGTCAAGTGTTAAAGAGTATAAGATCATATTCGGGTCTTCCTCTACAACCTTAAGGTTTTAGACGAACTGGTTAGTTAACAATTTTCAGATCTGATATTTTGTATTTGGCAAACTAACAGCTGTACTAAATGATGTTTAGTTGCTTAATATTTGCTTTGTTTGGTAGAATATGGTGAAGTTTGGCAATGTTGGTCGTTTTGTTGTGTATTTTTGTAACGTAAAAAATTACGTATTAGGTGAGCGATTATCGAATCCAGGATCAAACAAAGGATATGATTTAACAACTTAGACTATCTCATCGCGCTCAAAGCTTATTGTACACGTTAATGCATGACATTAGCATGAAGTTGCTGGACTAAGTATGGTACTCCTTTTCCTATCACTTCTGTGGTGATAGTGAAAGGTGAAAATGCTATAAATTCCAAGGGCTGCTGATAGGCAAACAACTGGAAACTTTTCATTTTATATTGAAGCCTAGAAAAGGTCATGTATAAGAGGGGGTGGCTGAACAAGATTATATAGCCTGTCAATGTCATCTAATATAGCTAGCTATCAAATGTTAGAAGAAGAATTGGAAGCCATGAACACTTGGCTCTCCTTTCCTTCTCCGAAAAGTTTGAACCAAGATTCTGCAATTCGACAGTTTTGTCCTGCCCGAATTGAGCAAGAACAAGAAGAGTGTGAGGAGGAAACATACACATTAGATGAGGCTGAGTTATGGCTTTCTTCTGATGGTATTAGTGCTGAAATGCAAGCTTACGAGGAGGAACTGTTTGTCGACAGTTTCTTCAACACTGAATGTCACACAAATGAGCACTTGAATAATAAACAAGAGCCATTTGAGCAATTTCATGATGATCATGAGAATTTTACAATGACTGTTGATTATGATTACATTCCTATGATGGTTGAAGAGGATGAGCTGGTGATGAGTAATTCCTGTGAAGATCCCGGACTAATAGCAGAGGACACGCCTGATGCTGTTGAAGAGGTATGCCATGGGGTGGATCAGGGGCTTCACCTAGTGCATTTGTTGTTGGCGTGTGCAGAAGCTGTTGGCTGCAGAGACATTCAACATGCACAAACAACGCTAAGCCAAATCTGGAGTCACGTAAGCCCTTGGGGTGATTCGTTGCAAAGAGTCTCTTATTGTTTTGCTATGGGACTGGAATCAAGGTTGTCACTTCTAAATTATGTTAAAGCAAATGGTATATTGACAAATGGTCTAGGGGATCAATCATTGATCACCAGAGATGAGAAACTAGAAGCTTTTTTTTTACTTCACCAAACAACTCCCTACATAAATTTTGGATTCATGGCTGCAAATGATGCTATTTGCCAAGCAGCAGAGGGAAAGGATTTCTTGCATATTGTAGATCTTGGAATGGAGCATACACTTCAATGGCCTTACTTGCTGAGAACATTAGCTTCCCGGTTAGGAGGCCCTCCGAAACTAATCAGAATCACTGGCATCAGTGAACACAATGTGAAAGATAATCAGATGCAAGGCACTATTGTTGAAGCTGAATCTCTGGGAATTTCAGTTGAATTCTGCAGGATTGATGAGGCCGTAACACCATCACTACTAACCAAAGAAAATCTCAACCTCAAAGAAGGAGAAGCTTTGATTGTAAACAGTATAATGCAATTGCACAAATATGTCAAAGAAAGTAGAGGCTCCCTCAAGATAATCCTTCAAGCAATCAAGAAACTAGAACCAGCACTTCTTACAGTTGTGGAACAAGATGCAAGCCTTAATGGACCCTTCTTCTTAGGAAGATTCCTTGAATCCCTCCACTACTATTCAGCTGTTTTTGATTCACTTGAGTCAAGTCTTCCTCGAGACAGCATCGAGAGGATGAAGATAGAGAAGCTATACTTTGCAGAGGAAATAAGGAACATCGTGGCATATGAAGGTGCTGATAGAATCCAAAGGTATGATCGAGCAGATCAATGGAGAAGGCAACTCAGCCGAGCTGGTTTTCAGAGTGTAGGAATCAAGTGTACCAACCAAACAAGCTCGACGGTATCTCTCTATGAGAGTGATGGATATACTCTAGCTACTGAGAAAAATTGTTTACTGCTTGGATGGAAAGGGAGACCTATAATGCTGGCATCTGCATGGAAAACTCACAGTGTTTCGTCGTCTTAATATACCCTGAGGCAGGATAAAATAAAATGATGATACTATAACTGATCAATAGATCACTGAGCAACTCATCAGAAAATGCTGTATAATTCAAAATTCTTATATTCTTTTTTACATTTTGCATCCTTTACGTTCTTTTCTCTGTTAGTTGCTTCTCAGTTAGAAAATTTTTACGATTACTTCGTAGAGGCTATTTTAAAACTGTACTGAAAGAGAGCTCTTGGAAAACTTCGCCCTGCACACAAGGAGGAAGTTCCTTGCTGATAGGTGTGTACCAAGTTTGAACTTGGACACGCTTCTGACAGTGTTTGGTGAATCTTCACTGCAATTTATATTATTAGTGAGAGGTCGAGAGTTCAAGTATCAAAGGACCGTTAAGTTTTCAGTCTTAAATATATCTCCAAAGTACTATTTAGAACGGGATGTGGTTGAATCATTGAAAGATAAGACTGCATGATGTAATTGATTGAATTTTTAAGCAGAATTGAAGGCTTTGTTTCCTTTAGAATGCATGGTTATGCTATAAATGCGACTACGTTTGGAACTGTGTTTTAGTAATTATAATCAAGGGCTTTAGTAATTGTAGATGTAAATTACCTATTTATGTCTTGAAAACTGACAAAAATAACCAATTTTTTAAAAAATTTAACAAAAATAGTCATTCTGAAAAAAGTGGTCAATTTTGACCGAATGAATACTCCACTGTCCGTTAGATATCCCAATTTGTATAAGATATTTCATATATAGGATACTCCACTGGCAGTTGGATATCTCATATAAAGTGAATACCCCATAACAGTTGAGTATCTCATCGGTTAAAGTTGACCAACTTTTTAGAAATTAGTCATTTTTGTTAATTTTATATAAAAATAGGCTAAATTTGTCATTCACCCTGAAAAATGCTTTTTAAAATAAGAAGAAAAGAAAAAGATTTAGATTATCTGGTAAAAATGGTATATTGTTTTTATGAAGAGTTGCGAAAAAATCCCTCATTAGAATAAAATGTGAACAATCATTACATTAGTACCATGAATGTATAAAACATTGCGAATTTGCGATAGCTATTGCAGAAACATGAATAAAATAAATTAGTTCACTAATTAGATGCCTTATGAACCTGTCCTCTGGTTTGACAAGCTTTAGTCATCACGCGTAGGCGATTGGTGATTTCAGTGAAAGATGGCCTGGCCACGGGATTAGGAGACCAACAATGCTCCATGAGCCTTTTCCATTCAGAATCACAGTTGCTTGGAATAGCCGGTCTCAGTGTGTTATTCACAATTCCTCCTGAATGAGAAAAAGAGATTAATGGCTAAATAATATATTTAAACGACAAAAGAGTAATATTTTAACGTAAAACCTACGTAGCTTCAAGGCAGGATAAATTTGACATGAGACCATTTCTTTTGCTCTAAAGAATGCTAGAAATGGTGTAAAATCAACATGTTCATACATGAAATTCTTAAGTATAAGAGAAGGAAACTGCTTCGCTAGTAGTATAATACTATGAAATGGTCAATCAATATAGTTAGTGTATCATTGACGGGATTATGTTAGATTTCCTGGTTTTGTGTCAAGTTACCATACATTTCGATCAGCATTAATAAAGTAAGACAAACAGTAAACAAGTGTAGAATTATTTTTTTACGAAATATAAACAGGTGAACCTGGCTAACTGAGAACTATATGCTTTGCACTGCATGCAATTACTATTATGTACAAATTTGGAAAATTTCCATTTACTTATCAAACTCCTCCCATAAAGGGCTACCTCATTATCTGTAGGTATTACACATTGAGACCATATAGAAGACATGAATGATTCAACAATCCGAAAATCCAACTTAGAGCTATACTTAAAGATATCTAGGAGAACCACCACACAAATTCAAGAAATGATGACATCTAAAGTGCAATGTCAACTGAATAAATGATTCACTTGGCTTAAAAACGAGATATTTATGTCGGAATCCGAGTGTTATCCCGTTTCAAATTACAATCTAAACTTACGTTTAAGTAAAATTATTGAGTTGCTAAAATTCAAATATGTTCAAATACATTATTTCTTATTTATTTTTTTTGGCTAAATTTAAAGCAATTATATTCCTCACTCGCCTCTATCCTACTTCTCAACATAACATCAGAAGTACAGGTCCTAGGTTTTATTTAATCCATATCAAGAAGAGAGAGGATCGACTAAGGCTGTTGTCACAGTATATACTGTCAGATCATTTACGGAGTAGGGACATGTGTATTTGCCAAACTGGAACAATTTTTGCCAGGATTAGCTACTGGAGCTCATCAGCACCAAATTCGGATACCAGCTAGTCAAATAAACAGTCACGATATGTATACCAAACAGTTAATGGCTGATTGGTTGTATATGGAAGTATCCAGAATTCTGATTTTGTAGTTCAGGAGGTAAACCAGGGAAAGAAAGCACACCTATAATTGCACCATAGTGCATGTTAGCATAAGGTTCCTCGCACGTAAGAATCTCCCATAAGACAATACCAAAGGAGAAAACATCAACCTGTTTAAGAAAGGTAAGAAAATTAATAACAAGGTGGAAAGCCTACAAAGTTAATTAAGGTAATTTTAACTCAAGTAGTGAATCGAACAAAGACATGGATGCAACTTCAGTATGAGGATGGTGGACTTATAAGAACTGGCCAATATTGTAACCTGTATTCCGTCAATTGTTTGGTTTTCATTTGGTAGGGAGAAGACTGTATGACTGACAAGGACGAAGTAGGAAGTACATGGGGATTTTTCGATACTATTAATTTTAGAAATCTAAGGTACATGATTTACACCAATGCTGATTGCCAATCAGTTTCTTGACCTTCTTTCTCTGTTATTTCAGCTTTTAACACTCAGAAATTAAATTACTTAACTGTACTTGTATGTAACATACCTTTTCAGAAACTTTATTGCTACCCCCATTCAGCAACTCTGGGGCCATCCAAGGCAGGGTCCCCCGAACTCCACCAGAGACCAAAGTATTTCGCTTAATTTTCGACAAGCCAAAATCTGCTACCTGAAAAGGGGTTTTAATATAAGAAAAGCTACCATAAGAGTATAATAATGCTCTTTCAGAACTGATATCTATCAGATGAAATACTATTGGAAGCATTATCCATCTCGAGATCATTATTTTATTCAAAATTAATAATAAAAACAAAACCTTGCAAATGGGTCGGGAAGGATCTATAAAGTTAACCAGTAAATTGTCACATTTCAAATCAAAATGCACAATGTTTTTTGAATGCAAGTACTCCATTCCAAAGGCTGCATCCATGGCAATGATGAGTTTCCTTCGGTGATCAAGATGCCTGCAAATTAAATAGGGAAAATATGAAGCCAGAAATGAATAGGCTATCTGAAGTTATAAGTGGGGGAAGCACGTATTAACAAGCAAAAGGAAACTAACAAGTATCAACAAGCAAAAGGAAACTAAGTCAAACTCCTCAGATATACATATTTGAACACAAAAAAAAACTGGTCCACGAACTTAAGTATAAAGTACCTGATGCAAACCTACCTGTCTTTACGAAGTAAAACATGCCTTAGAGAGCCATCAATCATGTACTCTCCCACAGTAGCTAATGTCCCCCCTGGTCCATCTTGCACCACACCATAAAAGGCAACCACATTTGGATGGTGAAGTTTGGACAATATTTCAGCTTCTCCCCAGAACTCCATGGTCTAAAACAGCATAATTGATAGTCAAACTTTAACTTTAGTTCAAAGGCGCAGCGCAGACATGCACAATCACATACTCAACTACTAATCCAATGAGCGACCAATGGGTACAAGAAACTAAACTATTTACCCATCCAAATTCATATCAAAGCCAAACAAACAAACAAACAAAAATATATTAGCGAAAATTAAATTATAGGTCCCTGAACTATTGATGTTTTATTGTCTAGGTACCTAAATTAAAGATTTTGTATTGCAGGTCACTTAACTTTTAAAATTTCTGATATAAGTCCTTTCGCTAAAAAGATTCTAACAGTGTTAAAATCAGAAAACTAGGGTTCTTGATGTTCATATGGATCAAAGCAATTTTGAATATGTTAGTAATATCCAAATTTAAAGTTCAAGTAGTCAAATTGAAGCTTAAATCACCAGCAACACGCATACGACACCAATTTTCACAAACTAAGTCCGATTCAAAAAATCAAAAATTTAGGTCCCTAAATTCGATGAAGAACCACAAATTTAGGGTCCAATTTAGGATTTTTTGAATCGAACCAAATTTGGGAAAATTGGTGTCATATAAGTGTTGATGGTAATTCAAGCTTCATTTTGACTACTTGAACTTTAAATTTGGATATCATCAACACCTTCAAAATTGCTTTGATCCGTATGAACAGAAAAATCCCTAATTTTCAGATTCTAACGCTGTTAGAATCTTTTTAACGGAAGGACTTATATCAGAAATTTCAAAAGTTAGGTGACGTGAAATACGGAATTATAGTTCAGGGACCTAGAGAATAAAACGCTAATAGTTGAGGGACCTATAATTTGATTTTCCCAAATATATTAATAGAGAACATAATAAAGTACAGATATAATATTAGATGAAGTATACATATATAAAAGTCTGATAAGATGACAAGGACAGTTTACCAATCTTTCTTGCTCTGATGATCGACCTGCAAAGCAGCTTTTCTTTATTCTCTTTATTGCAACATCTGTTCCTCTCCATTTTCCATGATATACTGTTCCAAATGTGCCAGCACCAAGTTCCCTTAGTTCCTCAAGGTCTTCATTTTTAATGATCTGACAGGCAACAAGGAAGTGCTTTTAATTATATTGAAGAAAACAAAATTAAGAGATACCAAAATCTGAAACTGCTGAATAGGTTCATGAATCAAACAGCATAAGTAGAAAAAAAAAGAACTGAAAATATTCATTTGGTAGGAGTTGACCCAGAAGTTCTATGTTCTGACTATGGTTTCCTGAAGATTTGTATTAATTTAAGGATGCAGGTGACACTCAAGAGGGAAGTGATTATTTTTATGGTATTAAATCGACGGAAAGGATAGAAAATAGACACGGCCAATTCTTCTTCAGATCCGCAGATCCAATTCTATTCAGAAATTTATTCCTTACATAATTTAAGGATAGAAAAGGTTTGGTATAGACTACTCACTACTGCAGTGTTCTATGTTCCAAGTAAAAAATGCATAAACTATATCCTTATCAGAGTTTCCGCCAATAATACAGTCTAGTAATTTTCTTCAAACCTGATCACGACCAGAATAGCACATGGGATAGCTCGCATGCACAACATTTTGTATGTGCTGTTTTGTATATTAGCACAAGGAACAGTTTTCGTAATTTTGTTTTACTGAGAGTATTGTTATTACCTATAATTTGCATCAAATTATTCTAGATGAATTAAGTAAATTTTGTTTTAATTCTACTGAACAACCTAAATGAAAGTAACAAGTTGGCTACAACGTTTACATATTCACCATTAGCTCCATTGTTCACAAATTAAAGAAAGCTATAATCTACTTTGTAACTAGGCAGGCACATCATATAGTTGTTTATTTACTTTTAATAAATATAATAAGAAATTAGAATAAGAAGCTTACATTAACTTCCGATGAACATTCCTCCCTGAGAGAAATATAGACAGGTGCTTATACTTTTGAGTTTTTTTTTTGTTCATTGATATTATTTTCCTTCTAAAATTTTGTAATCTATTAGGAGTGCAGGAAAGAACGAGGCTAATATTAAAAACAGCAAAGAAAAATTGTCACATAATATTAGCAGGTACAACTTTAAAACTGAATGCCGTACCTGCAAAGAACTGATATCGAAATCCCCCAGAGAAGGATCTACGGGAGGTAACCCAGTTTTTCTGATCCCGCCCTACACATTCAATTGATTATGAGAGACGGAAAACCTAAAAAAATATTATATGACCAATAAAATGTACCTCATACTCAGAGTCTGGCATTCTTCTGTCTTCCGCCATGTCATTAAACCGCATAGCTTCACCGTGTCCAAACGGTGAAGTGTTATAATCAGAATGCAAAGCTGTCGCTGATTCTACAATTGAATAGGGTAATTCTCTATGATCATCTTCACCCAGATTATTTGGCGAATTTATTTGGCTTGCAGGGATTTGACTATTTGCTAAAAGGATATTTTTGTAAGTTTTAGAAGCATCTTCTTTAACTTTTGGGAGTCTGGATGAGTAACCAGGATGATCTTGATCCATAAGAGAAACATCGTTTTGAGCAAACACATCTGGCGCTAATTTCTGGAAGAAAGACCAGTGTTCAGGCTCATGGTTTGCCATGTTCAGGCTCAAAGTTCCATCTATCTGCAGCGGATCTGTACCAGAAGAATCCTCAGAAAGCATAGCTTTTGAGAATATATCTGAAAGGAAATCCCGAGGAAATCGGTCATTAATATCGATAGAGATGTCCCCCCTTTCGGGTATGGAAATAGTAGCTGAGGCTTCTCCTGAATTACCATAAGGGTCATAAGCAGAGATATCACTTCTAGATCTGTCATCCCAAGGATAATCTGGTAGACTTAATGGGGGATCCTCATGGCGGTCAACAATTGTATTTTCATTAACCAAAGAATCGCTTATGTTCTCTTTGGTGGAGTTGGGTTCATAGCCAGTTGTGAGGACTTCATCTTCAATTAAAGCATCATTTTCATTAACAGGCTCCTGTGCTACATCCTTCAAACTTTTAGATTTTGCAAGGCCATTATCGCTGATTTTAGGATCTGTAAGCTTTGCACTTGAAAGGGACTGCTCAGTATAGGAATCCAAATTTTCGCCCTGTGAATTTTCAAGAAACTCCGTCTTGGAATCCTTACCAAGATCGGAATTCGATTGAGTAACAAGAAATTGTGAACCAAGGGAGTCATCTGACTTAGTCGGCCTGTTTAGAGACTTTGCCTGTTCTCGTGGATATCGTTCAGAACGAAAGTGGCTCTGTACAGGAGGCTCCAAATAGCTTAAATCAATAAGACTAGAATCTGAGTTCACTTGTGTAGGAGCAACTGTGATACTGGGGGTGCACAATTCTTTATCATTTGACTGTTGTACTTTTGCGGGATCACTTGTGTCATGAAAAGAAGTAGGCTGCACTGATGTTATGTGCATTCTCTTGCTTTCTGAAGAACTTTCATGTTTGTAGTCTTGCGGACCTGGATAATCACCTTTCACTTCTGCTCCTCTTCCTCGTATTTGTAAATCTTGTAAACCTGCACCACCAGAACTCTGTCCCTCTGGTAGCCCACTAACTTGAGACCGAAGCAGAACGGAACTATCTCCAGGTGTAAAATTAGAACTATGCTGCTCATAAACATATTGCAGGTTGTGCTGCTTATTTTCTCCATGTTTCAGCGCGCCTTGAGAAAACTGGGTGTGTGAGTGAGTTTCATGAATATTGGAAGGGATTGAAGAAATTGGGTGAGATGATTCAGTTGCCATTGGTGAGGCACTATAGTCTCTAAAGTATGAAGTATTATTTTCATCAAATTCATTTGCAACTCTACCTGTACACTTTTCAACATTTGGTGCATCAGGCTCGTCAAAATTATATGGCGTCGAGCTTGCTAGCCCATCTAGTGATAAGTCCCGTCTTGATCCAAAACTCATCCCATTGATAGCAACAAGATACTGAACTTCAGAATCACCACTGGGATTAGCCAGGCCAAAATGAGTATCATCCAAGTCATCCATTGAAAATAGAAACATTCTGAGTTTCTTCAGCCCCTCTCCATCTCCCATTACATTACACTCCTCCACCATATTCTGTAAATCCTCATCTGAAGATATGGAAACTAAAGCATCAAGATCCTCCCCAGGAAGCTGATATTTAATGGTATGGGTTTGCCTATAGACTGCTCTACTTTTCTGCCATATGTCCTCCCAAGAGATTTCCTTGCTTATACGAATAATGCGTGTTTCTCCCCCAACATATCTGAGCTTTCCATCCTTAGGACGAGGCAGGATCTTACCACCAAAGCTGCAGAGGACCTTAATCTTTTTTGATGAGTCGTCAGATGTTCCAGAAGAGGCATATTCACGAGAGTTTAGGTTATTGCTGTAAGCAGATGAATTACGAGGGACTGATGGCACAGATCCATAACTACCCGGGTCATCATAAAAAGATGAGTTTCTATGTTCAAAATTTTTGGAGCTCTGCTCTCCAACGTTAAGCGCGGATATTCCTGAACCAGTTTCAGAATCAATATGGCTACTCCCTATAGTGCCTTCTGAGTGGACTGTTGTAAGACTCGAATCACCAGCAGCTAATGGAACAAATGGCGTCCTTGGATTTACTCGATCACGCATAAATTCAAGAGCGAACTCCTCACCTGTCTGTATAGAGTAATGATGTACAAGTTTGGCTTCCGGAAAATTGTGCTCTGGAGGTCTCAAATTTGAATTTATATGACCTGTTGGGTCCATAATAAATCCTTGAGACGAAGTTGCAAATTCTTTTTTCTCAGGATCCATGTTATTGTATGGAACATGGTTGTAATTCTGTGAATGTTCCATACCATACACACACCTCACACCACGTCAATGGCCACAAATGTAAAAACCCTACTCATGATATTGCGCTATCATATCTAAAGATGTCACTAGAATTTATAGTGCATAATTAAAAAATATTGCCAGTGACAACTATAAATTGAAGGCAAAGCTACTGACTAGAAGAAAACAGAGAACAACATCATAATCCGCAGACCTGTAGAGTTGCTTTGAGTTCACAATCTTCAAGTAACTCTCTTCAAAACATGTGTAACTAATCAAAATAGACATAGAAAAAACAATGTCAGCAATCAGTAACACTACGAAGATAGCAAAATCGTATCAGACTGCTGCACACTTTGCTAATCAACAAACATCCAGTTCTTTGTATATTTTCACTCTAAAACTCTTTTACAAACCTCTATACCTAGCTTGTCAATACCTAGTGAATTTTTATAAATCCAATAGCCTTATTATCATTGTTGTACTTTATATACAGTACATAAAAATTGAACAAAATTGCGTCAAATCCAACTTATCATACCTAGTGCTTTTTTAAAATTCCAGTAGTCGTATAAATTTAGTACTTCGTATACATTAAAACAGAACAAAATTGCGTCGAATCGAACTTATCATACCTAGAGCATTTTTAAAAATCCAACAGCATTTTTAAAAATCCAACAGCCTTATAATCATAATACTCTCTATATACAACAAAACTGAACAAAATCGCAACGAATCTAACTTATCAAACATCATACCACTAGCCTCAACACTCTTCACACTACCAAATCATAGAACAACATAAGCAATACACTAACACACACACACACGTAATTTATCATTGAGCAAAATAAAAATTAAAAATCTGAGCAAAATCCATGAGACATGAATAAAAACAGATCTAAGTCAGTAATAATCTAATAAATTTCACAATTAAATAATCAAATAAACACATTAAGAAATATCAAAAAATTAAAAAAAATGTAGAGGGAAGAGTAAGACTTACTACAGCAGTTGCAGTTCCCAATGTCAAATCTGCTCAAGTGAATCTCATAAATATTACACACGTATATGTGTTTATAATATATAGTATGTCTTATGTATGTTTAAGTGAAGCTTCCTTTGTTAAACTGTTACACTTATGTTTGGTTTTCAGTAAAAAACTTGAATTTGGAGAGTTTGCAACAACTTGCAAGTTGCAAGTGTGTCCTCATCACCTCATGGTTTGAAGTCAAATTTTGGCATTTCTTGAAAACCCAATTTTGCCCTTGTTTCAGCTTAATTATATTACTCCTGTATCAAAACTTTATCGTTTTATTTATTTATTTTTTATTTTTTTATCGGAGATAACCCGCAGCCGTTATCTTTGGGTGCGCACTGAATAAACTCTTTTTGACTTGCTATCGGTCCGAAAAATTTTGAAAACGAGAAAAATTGAAATTGGTAACAAAAGTTTAGACGGTTCGGACTTGGATGATTCATATATTATTATTTTATAGCAATTTCAGTTCAAATTTAGGTTTACAGTTTTTTTACTGTGTGATAAATTTTTAATACTGACGTGTCTTTTTTTAGGAATACTAACATTTCTTAATTTAAAATGTTTTCAAATACTCACATGACTTTTAAAAGTTTCATGACATTTGCATCTTTATTTCTATAAGAATAAAAATAGATTTTGAACATTACCAAAATTTATTAATATGTTTATCGTAAATTTAACTTATACAATCAACGGAAGATCTTGGATAAATTTATTGATTGTTTGGTGGTGGATTTCTTTATCAGATATTCAGATTGATGGAAACTTTAAAAATATTCTAAAAGGATAATAAAAAAAATCGAGAAATTTGGGTTCACAGAGTACATCAATATTAGCGGAATAATTTAGACAATATCAATTGCATGAGTTAATGAGCGACAATCAAACCGACAATAATAGATAAGTCAATATATCTCGTCGCCTTAACCCGGATAGTGTTAATAATTGCGTTTTAGTAATAACTTTAGACAGTCACTGGGAACTTTCCAATTCAGAGGGAAAACAGAGAACTGAAAACAAGATGTAGGAGCAACAAGTTTCATTAAGAAGTGTACATTTATACAAAGTACATAAAAATATTGCCTATAACAATGTTGTTACAACAAGACAATAACAAGCCCCCAGCTTACACAAACAAGAGCCTAAGAGATTAAGATAAATCAACAAAACAATGCACAACTATGCAAGTCATGTATTATACAATTTCATACTATATTTCATGTATATTTTTTTATATTTTGTATTATATATGGAGGTATCATGATCATGATCATTTACTCAAGATGCACGCAGCTGCTGATCAGTGTCGGCTAGCATCCTGGATGTGACCGACTTTGCGAAGAAACGATGTGCTGACAAATTTGCCACCGGAGGTAGTCTGTTCTTCAGGATAATCAGCTTCAGAAACAGAACCTCTGTTGGTTTTTGTCAGTTTAACAGAAGGTGCATGAACTAGGTTTTTGTATACTGTGTGACCCGCTAAAAGACCTACAACTCCCATCATGGCTGCCAATGGCGCCATCTCCGGCGTTAGCCACCTGCTCCATTTGCTCCTGCGTGCAATCACAAAATTACGATACAACAAATTTGGTCATTTAAAATACAACAAATAAGTTCGTTTAAGAGAAATTTGACGGAGGAGCCAAATTTATGATAGATATCAATATACAAGAAAATATAAACTCAAATTGTGAAGTAATGATGGTTTCACATAAATATATAGTATATTGCAACAAATAAGGTCATTTCTGATATATTTGCAGAAATGGACTAAATTTAACATAAATATCAATATAAGAGAAAGTATAAACTCCGGGTGTAAAGTGATGATGAATTCATATCAATATATTTATATCGTAACAAATAAGGTCATTTACGATATAACACATAAGGTCTTTTAGGCAGGACCGACCCTGAGATTCGAGGGGTCTAATCGAAATCAGTTTATGGGGTCCTAATATACATATATCATTGAAATTTATATATATTTACTTTAAAAAATTTTGAAGCCCTTGAGTGTCGGGGATTCTGGGATTCTAGGCGCAAGTCTTGCTCGCCTATAGACAGGGTCACCCCTACTTTTAGGAAAATTTTGTTGAAAGAGCCAAATTTACAATAAATATCAATATATGAAAAAATATAAACCCTAAATATAAATTGATGACGGTTTCATATCAAAATATGAGAAAAAGGTAATAAGGACATATACGGAAAATTTGGCGGAGTAGCTAAATTTACTATAGATATCAATATACGAAAAATATAAATCCCGAATACGATGGTTTTATCATACTTTTGTTCATTATTTACAGCCGTGGAGGCGGAGCTGGCGTTTTTGGGAGCGGTTGAGACGAATGAGCGGATCATTAACCTATTAGCATTCTCATGTTCCACCACTGATCTCCAGTACCTCTGCAAAATCACATTCAGACATTACAACAAACCATAAAAACAACTGCATATGTGTGTGTTATAAAAATAACAATGCATGCATGTCTTACTGCTGCCCTGAAAGCCATGTTTTTATTCTAGGGTGTACTGGAGAACAAATTTATTATGGATCTGATGGTCAGAGCAGGCAAGATGAAATGAAAGCTAGCTAGAGATGACCAATTTATAGATACTAAAAATTAAAAGATGGCTATAATTTGGGTGGACGGAGATGTAGGAAAGATTTATAACGCTAGTATATAGGAAAAGAAGAAGGGCTATTAAGAATCATTAGAATTAGTGAGGCTCCTTGTTTATAGGAAGTGCATTTGTCTCTCATGCAAGGAGTTATTACCAAAATACTAATTATACAACTCCATGCATTACTTATTTTTAACGGGAATAAGAGCGCGATGAGATAGTTCAAGTGATTAAGGGCTTATCTCTTGTCGTCCCAGATTCTCGGTTCGATTCTCGCTCACCCCCGAGATTTGGATTCTCGCTCACCCCCGAGACAATTCCCCCTCACCCCCGAGATTTCGATTCTCGCTCACCCCCGAGATTTTGTTAGAACAGATACTCAATTGTAAGGCATATAAGGCAAATTAGTCGAAAAAAAGAAAAAAAATTAACGGGAATAAAAATAATAATTTTATAAATAATTTTTCAATTTTTTTTTCTGAATAAAAGTATACATATTAAATTTTAATTCAAGAATTTTTTTTTTAGAAAAAAGCACATATATCTTGAAGTAGGCGTAAAAAGTCAAAAAAAAACTTGTATTTTGGGACGGAGGAAATACTAAAGAAGAAAAAAATAGGAACCAGAAATTATGTATTTATAGTCAATTAAAAATTAATATTTAATTTTTGTATTACTTTATCTTTACAAATATGCAAAACACAACTAAAGATAACATAATTATATGTTTTACTCTTTTGGCCTTTAATAATTTTTTGGAGTCAAATAATTTCAAGGTATTATTCAAATAGTTAAAATGTTAGCACAAAAAATTGAAATGAACGCGCTCAAAATTAATCTTTAACGGATCATGAAGAAATAGTCAATACAATATATATGATGAATAATTGAATAATTTGCGTGCATTAAAAATTTTATAATTAAAATTTAATCAGTTTTACAAGTACACAATTTTTAATTGTGATGATTCAGGAAGTGTATGACTAACTAAAAAAGAGAGAATAAAATTGACCGTTTCTGACGTAATTTTTTAACCGTTTCTGACGTAATTTTTTATGTTGAAAAATTATGACGGATTTTTTTTTCTATTTTACTCAAACTTTAGGTACAATTTTTCATTTCACGAGAATCAACTTTGTCATAATAAATAACAGTTTCATCACAAGTAACAATATCTCAAGTTAAATATCGTCGTAATTTCTGTATTTTACAATCGAAAATTATTGAAGTTAAGAAAAGGGCCTGTCTGTAATGTAATGATAACTAGGGTAACAATCCATGAAGTTTTCTTAGACAGAGTTCCCATAGAAAACTATTATTTAAAATAATATAAATGCATAATTTATTTCATTATTTATTATATATAATTACAATTTTTATTTATCAAATTAAAAATGAAGTGACACAATTTTTTATTTAAAAAATTATTGAAATTTGATGAAATAATTGAAAGTGGTTAAAGGCCATAATAACTATACTTTTAATGGTAGTTTGTTTCTAATTTAAGACAATTTTTATGTCATAATTTATTAATTGCAAAAAATTCATTATTTAAAAAAAGTGATGAATATGGTAGTTTGTTGGAATTACCTAATTATTTATTTAATTTCCAGCTAAGTTTTTCCAGCTAAGCAAGTTAGTTAGGATATAACAGAATGTACAGAGCCAAGTATATAAATCAGCTTGTAAATAGTTTTGATTATTTTTTTATTACTCCCTCCGTCCCTAAAAACGTTTTCTCTTTGTGTTGAACACGTTTGCGAATGCATATTTTTGATCGGTAATATCTTTAAATTCGTATTAGTATTAAATATAAAAATTTTACTGTACTAAAGTACTGATAAATACGAATTCAACGAGATCAATCATGACTATGTTTGATATTATAGATTAGACGTAAATTAATACTCAATTGCTTACTGTGAACGGTACGAAAGGAAACGTGTACGGGGACGGAGGCAGTATTTACTTGTGAGCTCTCTTTCAATAGTTCATCTTCTTTATTTGATCAAGATTAACATGGTATCGGAGTAAGACGATTAGTGTATTCTTCATTTTCGCATCATCTTTTTGTAAATATTCTTCAATTTTATGGAGTGTTCATCGGCGATTATGTGCTTACGGCGTATTTCACCGGAGATTAAATCCGGTGAGTTTTTCATCAAGATTCCGGCGTGTTTTTCATCAAGATTCGGTGTTTTTGTTGATTTTTCGAGCATCGTCTGCAAACATCAAGTATCTTCTTCTTTTATTCGGTCAAACTAATCATTCAGTTTGTAGAATCAAGACACTGTGTAGAATGTTCTTTTGCTTACAACCTGTTTGACAAATTGCGTACAATACGAATTCTCTTATATCAACTCTGTGATTACAATCTCTACAATGTCAACTGAAAATCAAGCGGAAGAACAAGATCAAACGTCACAATTGGTGCGTTTTGATCAAGATAATCCTCTCTATTTGCAAAACTCAGATAGTCCTGATATGAAATTAGTGAATGATTGTTTTGACGGTACTGGCTTTAGTAATTGGAAGCGGTCTATGACCATAGCACTATCTGCTCGCAATAAGCTTGGTTTTGTCGATGGCGCGATTGTCAAACCAGCACCTAATTCACCGTCCTTCAAGAGGTGGTCATGATGTAACGATATGGTGATCTCCTGGATACTCGGTGCTCTCTCTAAACAGATTGGTCGAAGTGTGATTTACTCGAACTTAGCTCATCAGATGCGGAAAGAACTGGAGGAAAAGAACTGGAGGAACGTTATCGTGTATCGAATAGTGTACAACTGTTTGGCCTTCACAAAGAACTCGGTGAAATCAATCAAGGCAATAGCAATATTGCAGATTATTTCACAAAGCTGAAAATGCTTTGGGATGACATAGATTCATTGTGTCTGGTTCCAGTTTGTTCGTGCAACTGTACTTGTGGGCTGCACAAAAACTGTCAAATTTTCAGCAAAATCAACGTGTCTTGCAATTTCTCATGGGTTTAAATGATTCTTATGGAGTTATTTGAGGCTCTATCTTGATGCACTCTCCTCTGCCTACTATAGGACATGTGTACAATCTCCTTCTTTAAGAAGAAACTCAAAGAGAGATTCACTCTGCACCGTCTCACTTTATGACTGATGCAACATCAATGAATGTCCATGTCAATAAGTCTCAAGTTGCACAGTATAAGCCTAGGCAATTCAGTGTTAGACAGAAATCTGGTCTTCAATGCACTTATTGCAAGTAATCTGGCCATCTTGTAGATAAGTGCTATAGGCTTCATGGTTTTCCAAGTGATTTTAAGTTTACTAAAGGCAAAAGATTTGCAGCAAATGTAGAGCTCTCCCAAAATAATGTCTCTTCCCAGCATTATACTCCCTCAACAACTCAGCCCCGGCTTACAGGATCCGTCTCTCCTGTTTTGACTCCAAAAATGTACAACCAGCTTGTGAACTTACTGAGGACCACAAACCAGACCGATCCATCTACCTCCACTTCATCAGCCAACTTTGCTGGTAATTTTTCTAATGACACTAGCATTATTATGGCTTATTCCGCTGCATCCTTATCAAAATTAAGTGATAATGTCTGGATTATAGATAGTGGAGCAAATGATCACATGTGTCACAATAAGTCCTTATTCACTGCTTTCAAAAATCTTTCTCAACCTCTTAACATCTCCCTTCCAAATGGAAATGTCATTCCTATATCATCAATGGGTACAGTACCTATTTCAGATCAAATTGTTTTGGAAAATGTTCTATATGTACCAAACTTCAATTACAATATGCTCTCTGTTAGCAAATTAGCACTTCAGTTGAATTGTACTATACAATTTACTCATGACACTTGTTGTCTGCAGGGCTCATCTCTGAAGAGGCCACTGGTTCTTGGTAAAGGACAAATAGGTCTTTACCTAACTCATGATCAAGTTGTCTCAACTTTTTTTGTAGCATCTTCCAATGCTTCTGATGTTGCTTTTTCTTCATGTAATCTTTCTGTTTTGTCTTGGCATGCCAGAATAGGGCATTTACCTTTCCACAAATTGAAAACATTAAATCTCTGTAATGATTCTGCTAAAGACATTCCTTGTACTGTTTGTGCCAAAGCTAGGCAACACAACTTGCCATTTCCTCATAGTACTATTCATAGTACTGATAAGTTTCAACTTTTACATGTAGACATCTGGGTCCTTATTCTACATCCACTTACAATCATTACAAATATTTTTTAACTATAGTGGATGATTTTACTAGGGCTACATGGACACACCTTCTAACTCATAAGAGTAATGCCTTTACTTTTCTCAAAACTTTCATTCACATGGTGGAAAATCAATTTAATTGTTCTGTTAAATCAGTAAGAACAGATAATGCACTTGAGTTAGGTTTTAGCAATGATGCTTCTGTTTTCTTCTCAACTAAAGGGATTTTACATCAAACATCACGTGCTTATACTCCACAACAAAATGGTGTTGTGGAGAGGAAGCATAAACACTTATTAGAAACATCCAGGGCTTTATTATTCCAGTCCAATTTGCCTAAAAAATTTTGGGGTGAATGTGTACTTACAGCAACTTACCTTATCAATAGATATACATCCAAACTTCTAAACTACAAATCTCCTTTTGAATTGTTGTTTGATACAAAACCTCAATATTCTCACTTAAGAGCTTTTGGTTGCTTAAGTTACATCTCTACACCTAAACCACATAGAGACAAATTTTCTCCAAGAGTTGTTCCTTGTGTGTTTATAGGTTATCCTTTTGGTAAGAAGGCTTACAAGTTTCTGAATTTAATCACTAAATAGATATGCTACTCTAGGGATGTAATTTTCCATGAACAAATTTTTCCTTTTGTTCACATCTCATCTTCACAATTCTTTCTATTACCTGTTTCTGACATGTCTTCTTTAGACAATAATCATAATCATACAGTCATACATGATTCCTCCACTTCCCGTTCTCGTATTCCTCAGTCTCCTGTAAATAAACTTTTTCTGCAAATAATCAACCATCAAACATACCATTTGTTAGAAAGTCAACCAGGATCTCTAAACCTCCATATTACCTTGATCAATATGTTCATCCTTTTACTTCTAATTCAAATTACACAGATTTGTTCTGTGGATGCACATTGACTTCTCTCTGTCAGTCTCCATTATCTTCTCTTGTCAGTTCACCCTTTTCTTGTCAAGTTGATACTCAAATACCTTATTTTACACCAATTTTGGAACCCAAATTTTATGAAGAAGCAATTGTTTATCCAGAGTGGCAGGATGCCATTGCTAAGGAATTTTTAACTTTAGAAAGCAAAAATACTTGGTCCTTAGTACCCTTACCACCTGGTAAAAAGGCAATTTCCTCTAAATGGGTGTTTAAAACCAAGTATCATGCTGATGGTTCAATTGAAAGACACAAAGTTAGGTTAGTTGTCAAGGGGTTCACTCAAAAAGAAGGTATAGACTATACAGAAACCTTTTCCCCTGTAGTTAAAATGACCACTATCAGGAGTTTAGTTGTTGTTGCAGTAAAGAAAGGCTGGGATTTGACACAACTTGATGTGAACAATGCTTTTCTCCATGGAGATTTGCATGAAGATGTTTATATGAAACCACCTCCAGGTTTGAATGTTCCGCCAGATTTTGTTTGCAAATTAGAAAAGTCCCTTTATGGTCTTAAACAAGTTTCAAGACAATGGCACTCAAAATTGAGTGTTGATTTGCATTCCAGAGGATATAAAACTTCACAGAATGATTGTTGCTTGTTTACAAAAGATCTGGTCTTTCAATGGTCTTTCTAGCTGTCTATGTAGATGACATTCTTGTCACTGGGGATAACATGGATGAAATTTCTTCTGTCAAGAAATATTTTGACTCAACATTCAAAATTAAAGATTTAGGACCTTTACATTACTTCTTGGGTCTTGAATTTCATAGATCTTCTACTGGTGTGGCTGTTTCACAAAGGAAGTTCACTTTTGAATTACTTGAAGAGTTTGGTTGTTCTGACGGCAGTACTGTGATCAGTCCTTTGGATTTAAATCACAAATTATTTCATGACAAAGGTTCTCTCCTCCCTGATCCTTCTGAATACAGAAAGTTGGTTGAGAAACTCAATTTTCTCACTCATACTCATCCAGATATTTCCTTCAGTGTTCAGCACCTGAGTCAATTCATGGCTACTCCTAGACAACCACATTGGGAAGCTGCTCAACATGTTTTGAGATACTTAAAAACTAATCCTGCACAAGGGTTATTTTTTAACTCTGATTCTTCTTATTCTTTATCTGCTTATTGTGATGCGGATTGGGCTGCTTGCCCTCAAACAAGGAAATCTGTCAGTGATTTTGTAATAATGTTGGGTGGTAATCTACTTTCCTGGAAATCAAAGAAGCAACATACTGTGTCTCTCTCCTCTGTTGAAGCAAAGTACAGGTCTCTTCGTCGATTAACAGCTGAACTGGCTTGGTTATCTCGTTTATTGATTGAATTTGATGTCCCTAATATTGCTCCTATTCCAGTCAAGTGTGACAACCAAGCTGCTATTTACATTATATCATGAACGTACAAAACACATAGAGTTCGACTGTCACTTTGTCCGAGAGAAGTTGTCTGCTGGTTTGATCTCTTTGACATATGTGCTTACCAAACTGCAACTTGCTGATGCTCTCACCAAGCCTTTAACTGGTATTAAAAATGCAGAAATCTTGTCCAAGTTGGGAGTACCTTCTTTACCCTCCAACTTGAGGAGGGTGTTGGAATTACTTAGTTATTTATTTAATTTCCAGCTAAACAAGTTAGTTTGGATATAACAGAATGTACAGCCAAAGTATATAAACCAGCTTGTAAATAGTTTTCAGTATCTTTTTCATTACTTACTTGTACATACAACTTCACAATCAATGCAAGTACTTTTTCAATAGTTCATCTTGTTTGTTTGATCAAGATTAAAAGATTTCAAATTAAATCTTAAAGCTATCCACTCACAATCTATACACTATCTTAGCGCAATCCAACACCTAACATTATATAAAATTTTATATATAGGAAGAAATTATTCACATTCTCGTATTTAAACAAACATAAATATGAAAGATATCATAATTTACATAAATTTTATCACAAAATTATATTCGACCTCGTACAAAAGATTTAACCATCCTCCATAAACTTGTATAATCTTACGATAGAATGACAAATCTATAAAAGATATCATAGATGTTTGTTTCGTCGTAACTTAACATGGTATTACATCTCAGGGCGGAAATGTCTCAAGTTCGATTACCATGAACATTCATCACATTCATCGAAATCTACCAAAGAGCATCACAACAAATTATACAGTCACAATCAGGATACAGTGTGCTAAATATTTATATCAGTACTGTTTTTGAGTATGTTTTGAATGAAGACTGACCTTGGCAGCCTGGGCTTTGGTATGGGTTGCCTCGAAAACCTTGACGGCATCTACAAGTGTACCCTAGAAGATCATTGGTTGAATTAATCCAGTTGGTATTTGACTGACAGGCATACCCGTTTGATTTTTGTGCTTCATCACAAGTTTGATTCCCAAGTACCCAGTCAAGTATCGATTGTCCTCTCAATAAATGTAGGATCAGATAAATCTGAAGCACCACGGAACTTAAATCTATCCTTTTCAGCCAAGAAAGCATAGCTACAACGGTTAAACGACCAAGCCCTGGCATGGTTGCTTATTGATTCAAGTTGAGCCTCGAAGTACTTTAGACCTTTTGGTATTAGTACTCGACAACAACCAATCCGGTAACAACTATGATTAAGAACATCTTTAGCGTTGATGCATTCGGAACTGCAACCAGTACTAGTACTGTAATGCTTCTCTTTAGGGTTGGTGATCAATGCTCGATCATCACAACCGACCACAGTGAAATCATTTAAATACGAGAAAGTGAAAGGAGAATTAAAAAGATTTGCACTGATGCTGTAGCTATTGTTTGAATCACGTATAAGAAAATGATTTTTCACGAAAATGAATAACTGAAAGGATCGATGATTAACTGAAAGGATCTTTTCTAGTTTATAAAGATGGATGATTTGAAGCTAACAAGTAAAAAGAGCTTTTATAGACACTTTGATAATTATTTGTCTTGAACAAAAAGCTGTATTAGTATGTTACACTTGTACCCGACAATTTTGGACACGACACGCTTGCACGACACGAAACGACATGAAAATTTAGTATTTGTGTTTGCTCTTTTAGTAAACGACATGAAAATACACGAACACGAAAGTACATAGTCTAAATTTAGTGTCGGTTTTGTGTTTAACCTTCGAGTACATGACACGACACGAAATATACGACATAAATAAATATTATAATAAATTTTTAATATTTTTTATAAATATATGTAGTATTATAATAAATGTATGCATATTTATTTTTAAAATATTATTTGATTTTATTATATTGTATAGAATTGAGATCCGAATATATATTTTTCATATATTTTATAAATTTTTATCTAAAAATCTTATATTTTAATTTATATTAATATTAAATTTAATATATATTAATATTCAATTAATATGACATACACGAAACGACACAAAATGAACGTACACGATCACGAATGTAGAGAAACCCTAAACATGTCGATTTTGCGTTTGACATTCAAGTACACGAAACACGAAAATACACTACATGAACGAATTGTCAGGTATAGTTACACTTACTTACGTCCTGTGAGAACATTGCATGAGATGATTTGTTTCCACCTTGATGAAAAATATTACCCACACTGCACATGAATTTGACTTTAAACGTTTAATCAAGTGACATGGGTACGTAAATGTCTTGATGAACTTGCCCCAGAATTTAAACAGATCATATTACAATCACACCATGAGCCTGCTAGGCCAACAATCAATTACGTAATGTACTCTCCACATTAATACTGCTGGTGCAGTACCTAACCTAATTGGTCAATATTACCAATAGTGACGGCTTTTGATGAAACTAACTTTTACTTAAAAAATTTTCTCATTGCATGAAACAAATTTTTGTTATAAATTTACGTACCCACTGATACTAATAATTTAAGGAATTGTGGTAATATTAAGAAGATATAATAGCAAAAGAAAACAACAATAGGGTCAATATTTTTATTCTTAATGAGAGAGAGTTGTTGTACATGCCAGAGGCTAGATGCTAGCTGAGACTAGGGTGTAAACTAGCCAAACTGTTCGTGAGCTACTCGAACTCGGCTTGGAAAAAATTTGAATTCGGCCCGAAAATAATTGAGCCGAGCTCGAGCTCGAACTTTTCTAATTTTTAACCGAGCCGAGCTCGAGCTTCAAATTATTCGGCTCGTAAGGTTCGCGAGTCTTATCGAGTCTCTATTATTTTAATTTCTTTTATTATAAATATATTTTTATGTAAATATTTAATATTTTTTATATATTATTTATTTTTATCGAGCCGAACTCGAGTCGAACCGATCATATTTCGAATTTTTGTTAATATTTAGTGAATTAATTCGAGTTTTCGAGCCGAACTCGAGCCTACCGAATATTTTACGAGCCAAGCTTCAAACTTGAAATTATTGGCTCGGTCGAGCTCGAGCCCGAACTATTTTAATCGAGCTCGAGCCGAGCCTGACAGTTTCGACTCGGCTCGGCTCGATTACACCCCTAGCTGAGACGTCCTATTTATAGACAATATAATCATCTCCCACAACAGTGTGAATATACAATAACATTTACCACCTTCGTCCCTTAATTTCTTTACATTTTCTTTCATATATTTGATACGTATTTTAAGATAACTATAAAATACAGCTCCGTAATTCATTTTTAAAAATTTCTTTTTTTATATAAAAATTTGTACATTATATTTTTGTTTAGAAAAAAAAATTAAAAAAAAGTTATACAACTACATCTAATAAAATTATTAAAATGCGTTTAGATCGATGTAAAGAATTGAGGGGATGGAGGGAGTATATTCTTGCGTGTATCGGTATTCGTGATGTCCAATTCTTCATTTCATTAGGTACCGGCCTATAACCTGTGATATGCACGAATTGTTTTCAACACTCGAATAATTTTGAATAATATATTTTATTATAAAATTATAAATATATAAGTATAGATTTTAATAGTTGAAAAATAAATTGAATAACATAATAAGTTATAATAATATACATTTTATGATAATTTGAGACTTGACTGAAAATAAGTAATATAATATATAATATGTTGTTCACGGGACTCGAACCTTGAACATGTAAAAATTGTTAAAAATAAAAAATTTAAAAATTTAAATATAATACGCTGTTGACGGGATTTGAACCCTGAACCTATGAGAGCAGCTTAAATATTAATATAATATTATTTGATTATTACATCCAATGGTTCTCATCTATCTGTCTTTAGATCTGACGGTTGATATTTACCGTATCAAACAACTATACCGAACAACTACCAAATAGAGGGTGTTCTTCTTATAATAGTATAGTATAGATATGCGCCTAACTTTTATTTTTTTTTCATTAATAATGAGTCATGCATGAATTTCATTTTGAATATATACCACTTTTAATTATTTAAATAAATCAAAACAAACCAAAATTCACTATTTATACACTATAAGAAAAATGGCTATTTCCTACCAGTATTTTGGTAGGAAATGGTCTATTTCTGGTAGGAAAAGGGGGCAATTCGTACCAAAAGGCTTGGTGGGAGTTGCTCCAGTCGGAATTGCTTTGTGGTAGGAATTGATGCTTGTATTTCAATTGACCCCCATTTGCCAAGTGTCAGTCCATGTGGTGTGCCACATAGTACGCCACATCACCTGCCACGTCACCTGCCACGTCACTCAAATATGGACCCTTGTTGATGATTTGGATTGTGGGGCCCAGATACGTGGCATGCCACGTGGCACGTCCCTTTGACAAAGTCAAGCCCTTTTCCTACCAGAATTGGTAGGTTTTGTGTCATTTTTTCCTACCAACGTTAGTAGGCTTTGATTGATCAACATTTCCTACCAACTTTTTCCTACTATATATCTTAGTTTATGCAAGAACCAAAACCTACCATTCTGGGTTTGTAATGGGCATTCTAGTAGGTTATATTTGGTAGGATTTTATTATTTATTTGCCAAAAAAAATTATTTGTTTCTGGTCATTGCCATAAACTAAAGCCAAACACAAACCAAAACACCAGTAACCAACATACAAATACATAATCAACAAGCACAAAATAGAATTCAGTACATGATCAATTCATAATTCGAACAATTGTATCATTTCCGGACATAGTTACCGGACACTAAGGATTGACCAACCATC
Source organism: Apium graveolens (assembly GCF_009905375.1). Taxonomy (NCBI): domain Eukaryota; kingdom Viridiplantae; phylum Streptophyta; class Magnoliopsida; order Apiales; family Apiaceae; genus Apium; species Apium graveolens. The sequence continues at coordinate 238,959,310 of NC_133656.1, forward strand.
CATAATTAAAAACAAAAGCTAAGTTTCCGGCAACTATATCCCTACTTCAGAAATTCACCATTCGTCGTTATTATAAAATAACATACAATTATTTGCACACACATCAATTTTTTCATATCCCAACTTCAATTTTTTTTACCATTTTCTTCATTGCATAATAAGAAACCAGTAGTTTATGGCAACACTTCCCCAATAATATCAAGTAGTAAATTAAATGATTTCTCACTACAACGAGATACGTCTTTGAAATGTAACAATCTTGTAGTGAAAGAGAGTTTTGTATAATTTTTGTTACCGGGATAAATAGGAGCTCCCGACTCATTGGCATCGGTGTAAAATTGAGAAGCATCAAAATTTGGAGATTCTTCGGCATCATTCATACTACTAATATTACTACCCCTCATATCATTGAAGCTATAAAAATCTTGCCCGGAACTATCTCGTAACAACCCTAACATATCCACTGGTGGTTCCACAATTGGTGGTGCACGTCGTTTACGATGACGTGTCCGTCGAGACTCCGTTGTTGGCTCTTTCTCACCATGTAAAGTCCACACGGTATATGATTCAAAAAATCCGGAAGCATACAAGTGAAACTTTATGGAATCTAAATTTTCCCAATGACTATTCCCACAATTCTTACAAGGACACAACGTCTTATCTTTTGTCAACCCAAACCTTTTTGCCGAATCTAAAAATTCTTCCACACCATTTTTATACTCATCCGTTAATGTAATGCGATCACTTTTCATACGACGTGACATCCAACCACGGTTTACATTTGACATCTACAATATCAACAAAACTACATTTCAATTTAACTTCACTTTTTGGAATTGTTAAAATTTCAAGCATATATAAATTATTAACATACAAATTATAACATCTTTCTCACCATCTACAATAATAACAAACACCATTTCAATTTAACTTCACATTTTTTCTCTTCAATTATAAAGCATATACAAATTATACATACAAATCATACACAATATCATCCTAACTAACATAGAACAAAAAAAACTTACAATATTGAAATAAAGAACAATGAGATCAAATTATATCTTTACAATGAAAGTGATTCTTGAAGAAAAACAAACTTCTCCTTTTTCTCATTCTTCTTCTTCTTCTTCTTCTTTCTTATCTTTCTCTTCTTCTTTCTAAATTTTCATCTTATCTTCATTCTATTAACACCACCCAAAACAAAACTAAAAAGGCGGTGGGTCCATTTTTAAAATATTAATAATTCCAGGCATTTTCCTACCAAATATGGTAGGAAATGCTTTTCACGGCCAGATGTCTTTTTCCTACCAATATTGGTAGGAAATGACCTGAATTATTAATATTTTTTTATACTTCAAAAAAATGTTATATGTTCTTAATAATATGTGACCTGCTGATGTGGTCGGTGGGGTTATTTTCACAATAAGACTCTACCAAAACCTACCAATCTTGGTAGGAAACACTTTCCCACCAAACTTGGTAGGAAATGGTCTCAGATTGAAGATATTATTTCTTTTTTCATAAAAAAAGTTTAAACAATAAAATAAGTGAGGGCTGATGACGTGGTTGATGGGACCAATTCGGTATCAAATTTTGGTCAAAACCTAGCAACATTGATAAGTTTTGAGTTTCCCATCAATATTGGTAGGTTTTTTTACTTGCGTGTACAAAATCTGGGCCCACCTAGAGCAATTCCTACCAGTTTACGGGTTGGTAGGAAATGCTCTACCATTTCCTACCAAGTTTTTCTGGTTTAATTTGCTTGGTAGAAAAAGGCCGTTTTTCTGGTAGGGATAATTAGCCAAAAACAATACACCACTTATTTACAGGAAAAAGGCAAATGGCGGCCATTCAGTTACTTAATTACTATTATTTAATTACATAAAAACTTTTATTACAAATGAAATAAAACTTGAAAATGAAATAATAAATATATATACAAATGAAGTAGATAATTAATGGCTCGAGCTCGGCGTCGCTCAATTTTAAGCTTCAGCTTCTCTACATCTTCATCCATGCACATAACAAATTAAAAAAATCAGCTAGAGTCTGCTAAATTTAAAAAAGAATAATAAAAGGAGAAACTAATATATTCACATGTGTTTTGAATTTTACAAGATGTCAGCGTATATAATTATACATTGATTTTATGGTTTAAGTAAATAAATATATTTAAAATCAAAATATTTTATTCGTTAATCGAGATTATTCATTTATCCAAATCAAAACTATATTGTCTCTATTATGTTGAGACCAAAAAAATAGTAGTATTCATTTATCGAGATAATTCGTTTACCAAATATTCATTTATCGATGTTTTACTGTATTTAGCGAAAAATAAATAAATTATACATTAATGTTTGATTTATGACTTATGAGTAATACTAAAATATCAAATTAGTACCAAAATTATTATAAAATAATATAGCATAGGTAATGAAAGAAATTTTTAGTTTGAAGGGTACAGAGTAAATATATAGCATAGGTAGTGAAAGAAATTTCTAAGCTGAGTGGATGCTCGAGGATGGCATGATGCAGTTGTGGAATCTGATTGCTTATCCATGGTGCAGGCGATGAGAAGTCATGTCCCTATGAGATCTTATCTCGGATTGATCATTGAGGATTGTCGTGAGATGTTGTGAAGTTTAAACAAAATTAGCTTGTTTTTTGTCAAGCGATATGCTAATAAGGTTGTCCATCAATTTACAAGGGAGTCATATTATTTGTTAGGTCGTAGTTTGAATAGGGAGTTTGTTCTCAATTCAATTAAAAACGTTATTGCTTTGGATTTGAGTTCTTAATAAAATTGTCACAAGTTAAATATCATTGTAATTTCTGTCGCTTCTCGCGGATTTTCATAACCCTGATGTGCAAAAATGGGATATGCACTTGAAATGGATGGCCGGGTTATGATATATATCATGAGCGATACGGAAATGGATCGAATAATTTGTTCCTTTATCCAAGAAAAAGTCTTTCTAGTTTGCATGGTCCAACCATTGAGCCCAAAAATCGAAAGGGACCATCTGAAATGTAATGATAGTTATACTTTCGACAGTAATTTGTTTCTAATTTAAAATAATTATATGTCCTAAGTTATTATGGCTTATAAGCCCTTAACAGCTTATCGACGAGTGTTTGTCGACCCAACTTATAAGCTGAATTTACAACTTATAAGCTGATAAGTTGAAAGTTGGCAGTGACGTACTTTTTTCCAACTTATTTTCATTTTTTCACTTTTTTCTAAAATTTTGATTTTAAAATATAAATTTTTAAATATTTTCTAATTTAAGATTCATGAACTAAGATAATTATATTTAATAATTATTTGTTTTAATTCATTTAAGTAAAAAAAAATTCTGACTTATAAGTAAATTTATCCAAACACTTATAGAACTTATAAGTATTTATCAACTTATCACTTATTTCGCACTTAATCATTTTAAGTTATAAGTTACTTATTTTAAGATTTCCCAAACGGGCACATTGTCTTGGACCCACAAGCCAGCCATTAATTGCAAAATTTTCATTATTTTAAAAAAATGATGAATAATATCATAAGTATCCGAAAATCCGTCATAAGTAAACTAAAATTTTGTCTTAAGTTACCCATAATTCGACTAGTAACCCGAAATTAACAATAATTAATTATCATAAGTAAAATCATAATTATGTCATAAATTTATTTATCTAGAGGTATTATCGCGCTGCTTTTTTTGATTCTAGCCATTTTAAACTTCTAAATTAAAACTCACAATCTATATATAGTCGTAACGCAATCCAACACCTAAATTGAATATGAAATTCTGTATATAATAAAAATTAATCCACATGTTCGTACTTAAACGAATCTAAATATAAAAGTTACCATAATTTACATAAATTTTATCACAAAATCATATTCGACCATACCAAAATTTTAACCATCTTACAATGGAAAGACAAATATTTCAGAAGTTGGAACGAAGTTGTTAGTTTCAAGTTGATTTTTCCATAAATTGTTGGACACCCGTTTTTATTAATAAAATATTAAAATTGCGACGTTATTTGTAATCTCCGTTGTAATCGACGATAGTTTCTTCCTTTTAGGCGTAAATTTGCATCGATATCTTTATTTTCATTTTAATCGACGATAGTTTCTTCCTTTTAATCGTAAATTTGTGCTTAACTCTGTACTTTCAAAATAAATAATTAGTCATGCATGTTACTTTTATTTTGAATGTATACTACTTTCATTTATTTAAAAAATCAAAACAAACCAAAATTAGCCAAAAAAATACACCACTTATTTACAAGAAAAAGGCAACTGGCGGCCTCTCAGTTACTTAATTGCTATTATTTAATTACATACAAACATTTATTAAACAGAGTTGAAAGTAAAATAATAAATATATATACAAATGAAGAAAATCATTAACGGGTTAGCATGCAGTTGCAGGAGCTCGGGGCTTGGGGTTGCTCAATTTTAAGCTTCCACTTCTCTACATCTTCATTCATGCAGGCAATAAATAAAAAAAATCAGCTAGTCTGCTAATTTTAAAAAAGAATTATAAAAGGAGAAACTAATATATTATATTTACATGTGTTTTGATTTTTACAAGATGTCGGCGTGTATAATTATACATTGATGTTTACGGTTTAAGTAAATAAATATATTTAAAATCAAAATATTTTATTCATTAATCGAGAATATTCATTTATCCAAATCAAAACTATATTGTCTCTATTATGTTGAGACCAAAAAAATAGTAGTATTCATTTATCGAGATAATTCGTTTACCAAATATTCATTTATCGCTGTTTTACTGTATTTAGCGAAAAATAAATAAATTATACATTGATGTTTGAGTTATGACTTATGAGTAATACTAGGATACCAAATTAGTACCAAAATTATTACAAAATAATATAGCGTAGGTAATGAAAGAAACTTTTACTTTGAAGGACACGGAGTAAATTCGGAGAGATACCCTCCTCTTATAAGCAAAAAAATTATTTACTTGAAACATATCTCCCTTGCCCGGTACAAATATCATTACTCCCTCGGTTCCCCTATATTCTTTACATTGTGGACGGGGAACCGGTACGCGTTTTAAGGTTTACGCAAAACATAATTGCCTAAATAATCTTAAATATATTCTTTTAAAATAAAAATATAATATTTAATTTTTTTTTAAATAAATAAAAATAAATTATAGAAATTATATTTTATAATAGTCTTAAAATGCGTGTCAAACAATCAGGGACGGAACAGATAGAGTATATATAAGATAGGTTGCGACAGATTATTACCTGGTAGGGATTAGGCGAAGCTGCATTAGATTGTTGTCCAATAAAGTTGTAATTGAGCTGACCCAGTTTCTTGCAGATACCATATTTTTTACCAGCTGATGCCATGACTTCACTGGAAAGATCAAGCTCTGGGAAAGTTAGTCTTTTCTTTTTGGACAAATTCACCCCCGGAGAATGTGCTAGATGCTGAAATGCTGTGCTCATGCCCACCCCTACACTGATGCAAATTCCTAATGTTACCACTCCAAGGCTCACATTTTGTGTGCCCATTTGGTATCCTTTAAATCCAGTTTTGCTGTCACACAGAATATTGCAGTTAGTGTAATTGCATGGGCTACCGAATTTTAAAAGTAACGTTAGGTGTACAGAATGACATGACAATTGATATAAGATACACGCAGTTAAACCGCATTTAACCGACAAGCTCTAACTCAGGAGACGTAATCATAAATTCTCCTCCTGTGGGCTTCGAATATTTGACCAAGAGGATAGTTATCCCCTCTTTAACTAACCGAGTCAACCCTTGCGGGCTGATGTGAGATGTTTTAGTTGAGCTCGTTGATGTGAATAAAGATGGCGTATTCCAATTAAAACCCACCACACGCTATTATGTACAAAATTTTATACACAATTCTGTATATCAAGCATTTTCCAAATTTTAAATGTTTCGGTTTTAGTTTGCGCATACCTTGTAGCATCGGCAGAGGCCATCGCAGTCTTCATTCCGAAAAATGATCTCCAGTATTTCTATAAATGTGTTGAAAATTATTATCATCACAATATAATGTCGCTTTTTATGAAAAACTCGTGAGAATAGCAAAAATAATATTATTTTACAATTAAATATCATAATACTGAAAATATGAAAAATATGTAATATTGAACACGACACAACAATACAATGTTGAAAATATGAAAACGATGCAAAGTAATATTAATTTTACACTTTCGAATTCTCACGTTTAAACAGTTCTCAACATATCACACTATTATAACACCATTAAAATCAATTCTGAAATCAGAGTCAGAGATACGTTTTCTTACCGCTGCCCAGGTGGAAGCCATATTCAAAACTAGAATTTTAACAATTGTACGTGAAGTAAGAAGTATAATTCAAAATTAACCAACAATAAGCATGAATTTGTGGGAGAGCCAAAGGGTACAGCTAAATTTATATATCTGTTATGCAGAAACGAAAATGAAGGAACTATTCTACATGCAATTGTATAGGCGACAGAGACTGAGTAGATGACAAGTGTTGGTATGAAATTTCGAAAATTATGTTTTCTGTTGCTACCTGCAGGTACCTGAATATAAATTGAGGGAGATTTGTGTGGATGTATCAGATGCAGAATAGATGGTAGAGATAACATTTAACACTTGTCAAATTAAAGTAGCCAATTACTGAATTTTTTTTGATTAAAATTTAGCTAAATTTTCTGTTTGAGGTGTTTCTATTTAATCATTAGTTAATAATTATAGTGTGAATATGACTAATACGAAATTAAAGATATTAATAATCAAAAGTGTGCATTGACAAACGTGTCAAACACAAATAGGAAATGTTTTTAGGGATGGAGAGAGTATTTATTACTTCTTCCATCTCATATTATGCGTCACATTTCCTTTTATAGAAGTCAAATTAACCAACATTTGACCAACGATTAAACATTACTCGTATATTATTTTAAAAAACTAAAAATTATATATTAAAGTAGATTAAATCTATTTTCCGGTGATGTAATTTTTTTCTTTTGTTCAATTATAAATTATTAATAAATTTCGGTCAAACTTAAGTCAATTTGACCGACACAAATTCAAAGAAAACACGTAATATGAGATGATGGAGTACTTAATATTTATATGTCCACATTCTTTATCTTTATAATCGTTATAATATCGATTCATATCTCTCATCAAAAACTATATTTCCATTTCAGCGGACAATTACGCATGACATGATTTTTAGATAAACTCGTTACTCAACATTATTATAAAAAAACACTTGCAAGCATGATTGCATATTAAATTTTAGAATTACACAAATAAATACTAAAAAATAATTAACTAGAGTACCAAAAGTCAGTAGTTGTCGTAGTAGCAGCAGTACTTATGTAACTACTAGTAGTATAAGTAGGTTTCCGTTGAGAGCTAGAGCTGCCGGAAGAGGCTGCAGGCTGATGATGAATCTTGCCGAATTTTCGGAAAAAAGATCTGTTGACAAATTTATCACCGGAATGGCTGATCTGCTGGGGACGGTCCAATTCCCACAAGGAAGATCTGTTCTCTTTCGAGATTTTAACTGCAGGAGAATGAACTAGTTGATGATATGCTGTGTGAATCCCCATTCCCACCGCTCCAAACACTATTCCCATCAATGGCAGTAGCTCAAGTACTAGCTTCCCTCTTCTACCTCCTCCTTTCCTACAATTACATGAATTTTTGGACCATGACAGAACATTTTTGAGTTCGAAAACTATACTAGGAAAATATTTGGTGTACAGAATTGTGTACAAAATTTTGTACATAATGATATAATAATATGTGGTGTGTTTTAATTGGAATGAACCCCTGTATTCACATCAACAAACCCAATTAAAACAACTCACATCAATTGTCATGTCATTCTGTACAAATTTTTTGTACAAAATTCTGCATACCTATCACTACTCATACTATTATAGGCTCTGGAAATTTTATATATCACTATTAGAAACCGAGTCAGAACTGACCGAGCTCGATTTTGAAGGGATTCGATCAAATTTATGGTGGTTGGAACTGACTCTATTTTTTGTAGTACAAATTTAAATCTTTGGAAGGTTAAGAAAAAAGGAGAAAACATGCAAATGCCTGTCCTAGTACGTGTGTTTCGTCCTTGTTTAGCAATTTTTATCCATACACATGCATTGAAGAGATCATATTAACCAGGAGAGAGAGAGAGAGAGAGAGAGAGAGAGAGAGAGAGAGAGAGGGAGAGGGAGGGGGCGAGAGAGAGAGAGAGAGAGAGGGGAGACAGAGAGAGAGACAGAGAGAGAGAGGGGGGAGAGAGAGAGAGAGAGAGACTTATTACATTGTTCGTCCCTGATGATCTCCAACATCGGAAACAGTGACCACTTTGGGAGATGACGAAACCGATGATCCAAATTGCCCATTAATCACATTCACATTTTTTGACATAGATCTCCAGTACTTCTGCATAAATGTAAATTACATCTCTAGTGTTAACACACAAATATATAGGAATCAACAGAAATAGACATTGATCCAATATTGCTTTACCACTATCTTGAAAGCCATATCTGAAACTTGTTGCCAGGAGAGAAACTGTGACACAAAACATGCACACGTACATATTATGATGTATGCATGTGTGCCTATATATATGAAGTGAAAGAGAAGATGACAAGTGTGATGAGTAGAAAACAGATAAGATTGCTTGCTTGTAGGGAAGGCTTCAATGTAGTGAGTTTGTTGGAACTTGGAAATGGGAGAGGGAGAGGAATTGTGGGAATGTGTCAGCACATATATGAGTGATCATAGCTTAAAAATAGTAGATTTGGGAATTTTCTTTATTTTTAGAATAATTAAAGTTCTTGAATGGATACAAAAATATCTACGAAATGTCATATTTTGATTGGTTATTTTTATTACCGCACTAGATTAGTTCCTCTGGTTTTATTAAGTTTACTTTTATAAATATATTTAAATATAATATTTTAAAAATATTTGTAAATATTATTATTATAATTAAAGAAAGAAAAAGATATAAAATAGGGAAAAAGAGAATTACTGGAGTTAAATAATTAATGAGAAGAGAGATGTTAGTAATAAAAAGTTAATTTTGTTTGAGGTAGTAATTAATGAGAAGTGGAGGTAAAGATAGTTAATTAATTAGCTAACTAAGCGTTGGTGCAATATTTGAATATTTATATACTTTGCTGTAGATCAGGAGTTCGAAAACTCATTCTGGATGTGTAACTAGGCAGTCTACCGATGATAGCGGTGTTTGTTTAATATTAGTATAGATATAACCATTTCATTTCTCTTTTTTTTAATAAAATCGTACTTATATTTTTGTTCAATTAATTTTTTAAATTAAATTTGACTAAATTTAAGTTAAATTAATCAATTTTTTACTAATTCAATCAAATTTTAGTAAAAAGATATTAAAACAAGAACATATGAAGTATAATGTCTCTATTACTCTAAATTATTAAAATGTCTTGCTTTTAGTTATCAGGTACAATAAAATAGCAAAAGAATTGATTTAAGAAGACGGAGATAATGAACTTGGAGGACCATAACTGTAAAAAAAAATAATCTTCCCAAAAAATAATGGTGTCTCACTTGAGACACCATGTACACACATACATCCGCCACTGAATACATGAGATATAAAACTGGGAGGAGTGACAAACCACTCTCCAGAATCTGACATAGAATTGGCTCATGTTAACTCATGTGCCACCCTATTCGTAGATCGAAAACCAAACTGAACGAGCACGTGATTTATGTGCTTTAATAATTAAGTACAATCATCAACTATCGTCCCAAAAAATGGATCACCTGAAGCTCCCTTACATGGCTGCACCAGAGTTTTTGAATCGGTTTCAAACACACAGTTTTCAGACCTTAAATTAATTATCCAGGACAAAGCTTCCTTGAACCCAATAGCTTCTGCTTCTCTCGGGCTCCACTTCCCTGCTACCTTCTTATTCATGGCTGCCCTAAACTGTCCTTGGGCATCTCTAAAAACAGCACCACAACCTATATTACCGTCCTGGAAAACCGCTGCATCAACATTAATCTTGAGTCAACCTGCATTTGGTTTTCCCAGTGCCGAGCTGCAGTCACCTGTTGTTCACCCTTACTCATCATCTGAGCTTGTCTCCAGTCACTGAGTAAATGTTTTGCTGCAGAAACAACTCCAAAAGCAGATCCATTTGCCTTGATCCAAACCCATTTATTACGCCTTCTCCACAAACTCCAACAAACCATCCCTAGAAGACAACGCTGCTCTTTTGAGAAAGTATCAAAAGCTCTACGAATTATAATACCAGCTGACTCATAGGATGGACACTGCAAAACTTGCCCCATCCCTGCTATAGCCCATACTGTCCTCACAAAATCACACGAGAACAACACATGACCATCAGTTTCAGCTTCAGAATGACACCAGGGGCACATAATATCAATACTAATCTGTTTTAAAACCAATGCACTTGCTGTAGGTAAGCATGATCGACATACCCTCCACAGGAAATTAGTCACCTTTCCTGGTAGATTCAAAGCACGCAGTTTAGTCCAATAACATCTATCTACATCTTCAAACTCCCCTTGCAACCAACGATAGCCACTTTTAACTGTATATTCCCCTTTTTCATTGAGTATCCAGAACCAAGAATCATTCTTATCTTGAATTGGTAGTGGAATCTGCTTAATCAAATCTGCATCTCGACTTTGAAACAAATCATATACTATATCTGTGTCCCACTGATTACCACCTTCCTGCATTAGATTATTCACACTAATTTCATGAAGATGCTCATATCTTGGTGTTGTAATACAATCATTAATCATATCTGGCAGCCAAGGAACATCCCAAACAACTGTATCTTTCCCATTTTCAATTCGTCTTCTAGTCCCTGCCTTAAGCACCTCCATAGACTCCATAATACTTCTCCAAACAAAACTTGGATTTGCACCTGCTGTAGCATCTAACAAACTTGTTTTTGGATAGTACTTCGCTTTCATAACTGCAGAAGCTAACGAATTAGTTTCCTTGAGTAGTCGCCAACCCTGCTTAGCCAACATAGATAAGTTAAATTTCTGCAGTTCTTTAAGCCCTAACCCTCCAAACTTCTTAGGCCTACACACCTTGTTCCACGACATCCACTTCACGCCCTTAGGCCATCTCCAACAGTGGCCTATCGGCCCAAATTTGGGCCGATTTCGGTCTAAATCTACCCAACAGTAGTCTATTGCCCCGTTCCAATTTAGGCCAGTGAATAGTTTAGGTCGGCACTATTCACCGGCCTAAATCTTTTTAATAATAAAATATTAACTTTTTATGTTTTATATATTTGTTAATTTGTTGATTGAATGTTATTCTATACATATATTAAGTAGTTTTTAATTATATTTCTTAATTTTCACTTATATATAATAGTTATTTAACAAAAATATATTAAACACCATGAATTGTTTTAATTCAAATTATTAATACATTAAAAATAAAATAAAGATTACACTTGATAAAAAAACAATTACAAATACAACTTATGCAAAAGCATAATATGAACTTAAACATTGATTTAATCAAATAAATTATTTCTTGATCCTCCTAGATAATCATAATATTGATTATAATTATGATCATTTTGTGATCCTTGACCTTCATCTTCTGAACCTCGAGCTTGAGAAGTTGATCTTTGTTGTTGAGCCCTTTTTTCCATAATTTGGGTCTGTTCAGTACGAAAAAATTCACGTAAGTTAGGATCAAATATAGAGTTCAAATCTTTCAACAAAATTTTATTTTCCTCTTTGTATTCCGTGAGAGATAGTTTTCGTTCCGAATCTTGATTCTTTTTTTTAATTAATTCGACAAGAGCATTATTTTGTTCGATAATTTTAGAAATGTCTTCATCATGTTTTCGTTTTCCTTTTGCTTTTTTGACTCCCATTGGACGAATGCTCGATGTAGCACCAATTTCCTCGTCAGTTGAATTAATATCAAATGCAGATAAATTTGGACGAATATCATCGGTTGAACTTGGACATTGAACATGTGGTGTTGTGTTTGGGCTGAAGAATTTTTCACAATCTTTAAGTATATGCCATACATGACCGAATTTGAACCCTTTTTGATATTTTGGGTCATCTTTCAAAAATAATTTAGCTTTCTTCATCGCAAAATACAAGTTACTTAGATGAGAAATAAAATATAAGTAACATAGATGAGTACTAAAATTCAAATTTTAATAGTTTACTTAAGATATCTTCGTTTAAAACACCACTTGGATGTTGGTTTTCAACTTGGCATACACAACCTTTCAGTTTGGATATTGCAGCATTGATGGCTTGCATGCGCTTGCGTAGTGATTCTTTGGTTCGATTAAGATGTTAAAATCTTGGATCCGAGTGAAAAGCAGTTGCAACTCAAGACCAAAACTGATCTCCAGGTTGGTTGATTCCTATAACAGGATTTTGAGAAATGTCAAGCCAAATTTGGCTTAAGTGCATATCTTGCTCAACTGTGTATGATACACTACGATTTCCTGAACTCGTTTTTTTTAATTATATGGAAGTAGATAAAAGGATGGTGAAATGAGTTGGGTAATAAAATAATTTATAGAAAAAAAGGTAATTCATCCAACGGTAGTGAAATCCATCTAATGGTGAATATGAGATAAGTAAAATTTTCTTATCTTGTACACAGAAGATAAGATTTAGTGTCCCAATGCTTTTGTCACTTGTGAAACATGATAAGATTTGATTAGCTTTTTGCAGAAGATAAGATTTTTGCATCCTACGATTTTGATAGACGGTATTGAAAAATAAAAAAATAAAGAAGCTCATATTGCTCTTCCAGATGCACTAATCGAGTATTTGTGAGAACAATATACTAATTCGGGGTAGTTTAATCTTTGTTATTTTTCTTTTAGTTAACTAAATATAATATTATTTTTTCTTCATTTTCTTGTTTAAGTGTAATGTTTTTCCAATTTAATAAATTTATTAAGTTTGAACTTAAAGTGATCTTATTCGTTTGGCGTCCAATTGAATTAATATGTATGTGAATTAATATCAATACATTAAAATAACAATATATTAATAGTTGAAAGAATAAAATATTGATATATGAATTTGGACCAAAATTTAGACCGAACTGTTGGAATAGAGAGTTGTCTCGGTCCAAATTTAGGCCAAAAAGTATGGTCACTCTTGGATTTGCCCTTACTACCACCTCCACTCCCCCATAGAAATGCATTCATTTTCCATTCAACCTCTTCACATATAGTTACTGGGATCAAGAACAGATTCATCCAAAAACTTGGTATTGTTTGAGCTGCTGAAGACAATAAAGTTATCTTCCCAGCTCGAGATACATCATTTCCATACCATCCTTTTAACCTTTGTTGCACTCGATTTACAAGAAAACCAAACACCTCTGTTTTACTACTCCCCACATTCATAGGCATTCCGAGGTACTTTCCAGGTTTTTGAACTTGTCTTACCCCTAAACTTTCACAAACCTCCATCCTATCCTCTTCATTTGTATTTGGACTGAACACCACCTCTGATTTCTCATAATTGATAATTTGACCTGATAGAACTTCATACCTCTGCAGTGCACTTTTTAAGGTTATAGCTTCCGATTTTTTGGCTTTTAGAAAAAAGTAACAATCATATGCAAATAGAAGATGAGAGATACTTGGTGCTTTGTTCGCAATCTTACGTCCGTGCAATAAACCACATTCCTCATGTACCCTAATCATACCACTCAACCCTTCTGCACAAATGATATACATAAATGGCGATATCGGATCTCCCTGCCGTACTCCTCTTTGGGGAATTATTTCACCAAACACATCACCATCCCTTAGAAAACTATACGAGACCGATTTCACACAATTCATTACTCTGTCAACCCACAATGTAGGAAATTCAAAACGCTGAAGCATCTCTTCAATAAAAGACCATTCCGATCTATCATACGCTTTAAAAATGTCCACATTCAACCCAGCAACACCCAATTTACCTTATGTTTTCCTCCGGATGTAGTGGTTCACCTCGTAAGCTATCAACACATTATGAGTTAAGAGTCGTCCCTCAATAAATGCACTCTGCTTCTCAGAAATAATTACATTTAGAGTTGGTGTTAACCTATTCGCCATTACTTTAAAGAGGATTCTCATCAGCACATTACACAATGAGATTGGTCTCAGATCAGCCACCTTTTTTGGATGTTTTACCTTAGGAATTAGACACACCATTGTACGGTTTAAACCACTCTGTAGCTCTCCATTCTGAAAAAATTCCCTGCAGAACTTAATAACATCCTGGCCTACTATCTCCCAATAAGTCTAATAAAAACCCGGATTTAAGACATCAGTACCAGGTGATTTATCTGAATGCATAGCAAAACCAGCCGCTTTAACCTCTTCATCTGCGACAGGTCTAACCAGTATCTCCTTTTGTATATCTGAGATTACCGGGAATTTAATCCTTGGAGATAATCTCATGCTATCTTTAACACTACTGAATAACTCTGTAAAATACTCAGTAATAACCTCTTGAATTTCAGCGTTCTATTCTTTCCACTCCCCATGTTTATCCTTCAGTTTCTTGATTTTGTTATGCTCTTTTCGAGTGGTTGCATACTTATGGAAAAAACTACCATTTATATCACCTTCCCTTAACCAAAATTGTTTGGCTCTTTGACGCCAAAAAATTTCTTGCTTCTCTAACAATCTCATGAACTGCCACCGTGCTGCATCATACTTTTGGATTCCAAATGTATCTTTCCTAGATCGTAACGCTGTATTTCTTTTCTATACTTGCCTATCTGAACCTTCATCTCACGAATCAAGCCCCCGCCCCATTCCTCCAGTTTCAACGAGTAACTCATAATTTTCTCCATCAAATCTCGTTCACCATCCTGCCTCCAGCACTCATACACTATATTTCTACATTCTCTCTCTCCAATCCATATATTTTCAAATTTAAATTTGCGTCGTCTTTTTTCAAATATTTTTCTATGCAACTGCAACATTAACGGTAGGTGGTCAGAAGTTGTTACCTCTAAGACTGTAACATCTGCTAACGAGAACATATTCCCCCATTGTTGTGTTGCCATCCCACGATCCAATATCTCCTGAACCCATTTATCCGTCCCTCTAGATCTCTCCCAAGTAAATATATCTCCAGTAAAACCCAAATCATGCAACCCAGAATCCATTATCGCATCCCAAAAGCCTTCCATTAACCTTCTTGGTTGCTGTTTTCCTCCCCTCTTTTCTTCCAACGAAACAATATCATTAAAGTCGCCCAGGATACACCACGGTAATTCTGAAGCTATAGATAATTCCCTAAGCATATTCCAAGCCTCCATTCTTCTCGCCCTCTCTGGAAAACCATAGTATCTAGTATATCGCCATCTCCCTAGCTGCTCATTACTTACTTCAAAATCTATAAAATTCCTACAACTATTTGTAATATGAACTGCTACATCGTTCCTCCATAACAAAGCAATCCCTCCTGAATGAACTTGAACATCAATTGCATAACATCCAGCAAATCCTGATTGTTTAGTAACCTTTTGCACCGTATCATGTTTAACTAGAGTCTCACTCAAGAAATTGAGACTGGGCCTATACTGTTGATCAATATCCAACAGAAGTCTGACTATCCGTGGGTTGGCCAGCCCACGACAGTTCCACGAAAGGATACTCATAATCTTTGGCGGGTATCAAGTTTTTTGGCCCAACATTCTGTTCATTTCCACTTATCTGCATATTATACAGCTCATCTTTAGCCTCACTCTCCGTATTGTCAACCCACTTTCTTTTCATATCCATCACTACATTATCGGAAGGAAACTCATTATACTCCTCTCTCATATCCTCATTTGTTTATTTGTCATTCAAATTCAAACTCTTTCCTGTTTTCTGTTCCCTCAAATCCCGCTGCCTAACCAGAATTCCACCAGCATCTCCACCAATCTCGCAAATCTTACCATCTACCTCCATGAATCTCGCATCACCCGGGTTGCCACCATGATTTCCCGATGAGTCACCTTGCTATTGCTTTGCACCTCAATCCTCCTTCCTTACACCACTATTTCGAAGCCATTTCGATCCAGGATTACGTTGTCCTCTTTTTGAAGATGCACGTTGCCATACTCCATACATTTTCTCTACCACTTTCTCAAGATTCACGTAAACCACAATACAATCTCTATCAGAATGGCCAATAATGCCACATACGAAACAAAACGTACCCAATTTTTCATACTTAAAATTAATCCAACTCCAACTATTTCCTTCTCTCTTTATCTTCGTACTTCTCTTTAATGGTTTATCAACATTCAGTGCAACTCGAATACGTACATATGGTGTCCACCCTCCATCAAACGTTCCTGGCCCTGATTTAATATACGTTCCCAAAGACGCACCAACACTTTTCAAAATACTTTCTGAAACATAACCCCTAGGTAAATCATATATTTGCACCCACATTTCCATATTCTGTAACTTAACTGTAGCTGGATCATCCCCCATCTCCACTTGATGAAGCACAAGCATCGCCTGCTCAAACGACCATGGGCCACCTTCCATTACATTTTGCACATCCATCTTGTGGTAAAATACAAACAAATACTTCAAATCCCCCGTACTGTAGACTTCCATTCCTTCTCGTGGCCGCCATAATGACTCCATTAGATTCTTCATAGCTTGAAAGTTTATAGTTTTCTCCGTCAAAAATTTTCCCATCAACATAAACGTTGTTTTTTGTTCAGTTATCGTATTATTTGCAATCACTATTTCGTCCATCTCCTCATCCTCGATGACCAAATTCGCATACATCTCCTCTAGGGGTTCATCAATACGTGCCATGTTGTTCAAACAGAATTATAATATTGGCTAATACTGTTAATGATTGGATTATAGAGATTAATAGAACAATGATTTGACGAAAGCTGTCATATAAACAGAAGAAATGAAACTGTCATTTAATTTCTCTTATTTTTCTTAAAATTGAAAAAAATGTAAAACTTGCCTATTCTAGTTATTTGAATTCATTTATTGGTCTTGTCTTTGTTTGTGCCTATTTTTGCAAATTGTTGATGTGTATGATGTGATATGACTTATGAATACAATGAGCGTGTACTTTTCAAACTTTTCACAAATGATGCAAATGACGTGGTATTACATATAAAAAAATAATAATATGTGATCGATTTCATATTATTTTTAAAAAATTGAAAAATTATTTGGATATTTATTATTTCCCGTGTAAATTATACTTTGATGCAATGAAATATAACAAAGTCGATTTAATTTTTAAAGATAAAAAAAATGTATTTAGGTTTTGTTTGGTATTGGTGTTGCAGACAATTATAACAGTTTTTTCAAAGAAAAATAGTTGCAATTTTTTTGATCAAAAAACTGTTGTTAGAGAAAGTATGTCACCCCTTATTTTTGAAAAAAAACTGTTTTTCGATTTTTGCGGGAAGCAATTGCTTATTTGATCATCAAATCTCATCCAAAATATTATTATAATTTTTTACATCAAAACAAATGCATATCAAAAATATTATCAAAAAATAATCTTATTATTTCACCAACATTTTTTAAATCAACATTTTTTCTTAAAGCGCAACTTTTTAACGATAATACCAAACATAGCATTATTTTAAAGTACTAATTTTTGGGCTGTAATGGGGAAACACTCCAATAATGAACAAAATAAATGGGCCATAACTTTCCGTCCATTAATCAACCATTTAACATTTCAGTAGATTCAGCCACAGATAAGGCCCATAATTAAAATCACAAGGCCCACAAATTATAAAATGCTCTGGCCCAAGACAAAAATGTAGTTTTTATTTTGTCGCGTGTCTAGCAAAAGGCTACATATAGCAGCTTCCCCTTCCCAAAATCAATTTTTTGTTTAAAAAAATAATAGAAACATTTCTTGAGAATTAATTTGATTATTACGTTAAATTTAATTAGCAATAAGAATAATAATGATAATATGTTATAATTTATAAAACGATTCCCGAATAAGATAACTCATGATTTAAAGAGATATTTTAGTTTTATATCACGAATTTTTCTCATGTATTAGTCGATGTCTCATGTATCGGTTAACTCATCATCTACCGAGACATTTTAGTTCTATATCTGATATATTCACATGAATTTTTCTCATATATTGATCGATGACCCAACTCATGTATTGGTCAATAAGTTAAAAATTTAGTGAAATTTCTATTTTTACGCCAAAAAAAAATAATAGTGAGATTCCGTAATTGACATCTTATTGAAATTCTAGTTAACTTCTTTCTTTTTCTCGGGAAAATACAAAATTACTTGGTCAAATTGTTAATTTTTAAATTTTATTTATCCATACTTTTTATTATAAATTATGAAATAAAAAAATATTTTTTGAATTTCCAATTATGTAAGTAGAATAGGGTACTTGTCACAAGACTCTTTTTGCAAAAAGACATGCCCAAATGGCATGTCATTTATCAATTAAATATAATAAAATTTAATAAATAATTATTATACAAATATACAGTGAATTTGAATATAAAATTAAAGTTAGTTGACAGTAACAACCAAATACCATCATAATACTCATTTAAATTAGTAACTTTTTAAATATTAAAATATACTAACTTTACAACCCGTGCGATGCACGGGTCTTCATTAATATTTTTATATTATTTAAAATTATAATAAAAAAAATGGATCATTACCTTATTAGTATATTTATAAATAATAATATAAATATTTGTTGTTGGCAGGATTCGAACCTGAATCTTGGGTAGTGTATAAATAATAATATAAATGTTTGTTGTTCGTTGGGTTCGAACTTGGGAGTTTTAGTATTGTATAAATAATAATATAAATATTTGTCGTTGGCGGGGTTCGAACATGGGAGTTTGAGTTGTGTATATTCTTTTAGTATTGAATCGAACGATTCTTATCACTTAATAAAAAAGATCTGACGGTCATAAATGGGGATAACCAAACCAACCAAAAAAAGGCATACCAAATTATACTTCATTCCGGTTATTATAGTATAGTATAGATGTAAATATTTTAAAATTATATTTGTTATTTATGGATATTTCTAATATTAAAATAATTATTAAAAAATAAAAAAAATTAGTAAAAAAGCATGCCGAATCATGAAAAGGCATGTCTAGCTAAATGACGTCATGGCATGCCCGTGCCGCTGTGACATGCACCAACGATTGAAGTAGAAAAACATATAAACCCAATTTTGATTTTCCACCCACTCAAAAATTAATATAGTTTTGGTCAATGTTTCACGTGCAAGTGTAGCGCTTCTATAAAACTGTAGTTTACGAAAGAGGCAAGAGTTAGCTGGCTCTTAAAATCCTCCGCAGCCGTAGCCGCGCCCTTATATAAACCCTCAAAAGCCACTCTTCTCCCCTTTTTAAAACCCTCTCTCTCTCTCATCTCTCTCTCCTGAATCCTCATTTAGTCTCTCTCTCTCTCCCTCTCCTCTCTCCCTCTCTCATTCTCTCTCTCTCTCCCTCCTCTCTCTCTCTCTATATCTCTCTCCCTCTCTCTCTTCTATCTCTCTCTCTAACAATGGCCACCAATTCAATTCTCCGATCCACGGCCATCCTCCCCGGCGCCACCAGGGCTAATCTCTACCCCTCCAAGGTCCATTCACTCTCCCACCTACCCTCATTTTATCCTTTTTTTTATTTCATTATTTTTTGCAGTTTTTTAAAATTCGATTTTATTTATTCAATATTATTTTTTGTAAATTTTGTACAGTTGCATTTGTTATGTTATGTTACGAAATGAAATGTAAATAAATTAAAATTTTATTTTCATTTTTGCTGCAGTGATTTTGATAATAAAAGAAATATTGGGTTGACAACTGTATAATTAGCAAAATTTCAAATTTACCACGACAATTTCAAGTGGCCAATTTGAGACTCCGAATTAATCGGTGGTAAATTTGATATTTTGCTAGTTATAAATTGATACCTAACCCGAGAAATATCTAAGAAATAGTTGTTATCAACATAATTTTATAGATGCTGTGAATAGTTCTAATTTGATGTTTAAACAATTTTTAAATAGTTTTAGCAGTCGAAAATATTGAAGTGGTTTAAGACCTTGTAATGCTGAGGATTGACTGATTTAAGAATCTTGTAATGCTGAGGATTGACTGATTTAAGTTCAAATCTTGTAACGAGTGTACTTTTTATGAGGATTTAACGGATTTGAACTTGAATGTTGTGTTGTCAGAATTTGGAATTTAGGTTTGTTTGGTTAATTGTTACCTTTCAGTAGATATATTAAATGAAATGTTCGATATATGAGTAAGCAGGTTGTTATTAATTTGTTCAGGTGTCTTCGGTTAGCTTCTGTCATGATTCGTCAAAGTCTCGGTCAAGCCTATTTGGTGCTTCTGTTCCCGGGGATTCATTGATCTTACAGTTAAGAGATTTGTAACAATCCTAAACTGCTATTTACTGTGATAGCTATAAGATCATTTACTGTAATTGATGCTGTTTATTCTATACCCTGTAATTGTTACAGAAAATCTAGTTCTCGGAGTGTCCAGCCAATTCAAGCTACGGCTACTGAACTGCCACCTACCATTCAGAGTAAGATAGATAGTTTGAAACCTAAGCATGGCTGGAAAATTGAGGATTTAAAATTCTAATATTACTTTGTTTTCTTTCTTAGGGTCGAAAACTGGCGGGAAGACAAGAATCAGAATCAATGGTATGTAAAGTTGTTTGGTGTGTTGTGTTTTATGTTAGTTTCTTCAATTTGTTATTTCTGATTTAACAAGAATCTTTTTGGATCTCTTGTCAGACACTACCTTCCGTGTTGGATCATTTGACTAAAATGCAGACACTTTGACCATGGACCAACTGAAAGACCACATCTGAGATGGATATAGGAAGCAAAGTAAAAAAATTGAGAGAAGAAATGAGATTAATATACAAAGTTTTATTGATAAATTCTGTTTAATTTCAGCTGATTAATATACAAAATGTTTATTAATAAATCACGTCATCTCCCTTGCCCGTTTTTTAGAGATAGGCCCGAGTCCTTGTTACCGATTTTTATAAGGAAACACCAAACGGTCGTGTCCTTCATTTTAAACTCTGTACCCAAGTCCAAAGTAACACATGTTACACTTTGAAAAGATATCACAGTATACAACTATATTTCAAGTAATAACATGGTCATGTTGCAGGTTTTGGAAGAATTGGGAGGCTGGTGTTAAGAGTAGCGACTTTTAGAGATGATATTGATGTTGTAGCTGTTAATGATCCATTTGTGGACGCCAAGTACATGGTAATGACCTGTAGCTGTTATGAATTATTAATGTTATTTTTTCTGCACGATAACGCTGGAAAGGTTTTTTGGACATATTCATATATTTTGTTTTTTATTTTTTATTTTTCTTTTTCCTTTTTTTTGTTATGAGGTTTTCCTATACTTTCACCCACAATGGCAATTATGGCATTGGTCAGTACTCAGTAATCTAGCTCTTATCATTCTGAATATAAATATAGACCAATTAAGGGGTTATTTGGTTCAACAATATTGGGTATGAGGTATGAGGTTGGAATGGATAAAACTCATACGTGTTTGGTTGGAATTTATTTATTTTAAAACTCATTCCTCAAACCCATGAGGTATAGGGTTTAGAAACCCATGCTAAGAGGTGGGTATGAACTAAAGTGTAATACTTTTTTTAGCTCAAATTTCAATATTGATGAATAAAAATTGTGAATGTATATTTTATTTTCTTAGATATTAGGTAAAATATATAATCTCATATTTTAATAAGAGAAATTACCAAAAATATTATTTTTTCCTTGTTTTTTTGCGATTTTATCATCTTCTGATTTTTTTTTGCAAAAATATGGAATCAACGAAAATCAGGCACACATGTAACTAGTTGAATCGAGTTTTTTTGTTGCATTTGAGGTTAGATGAGGTTAAATGGAGGTGCATAAAATCGCATTTTCACAAAAAAATATTGGAAAATAGTATTTTTGCAAAAAAATAGTATTTTTGCAAATTTTTAAAAAAATTATAGTATTTTTGTAAAAATGTTTTTAGCCTAAGCTATTTTTCAAAAAAACTCTATTAATAATTATGATTAAATTAAGTGATCCCTGTTTAATTTTGGTTTTTAATATTAAAATAAAATTAACAAAAAATAATAAAGTGTCTTTTGATTCTTGATTTATTTTATCAAAAGTTTATGTATCAAGTTCCAAACTCATATCATCTTAACCCGATTCCTGATTTCAACCCGATACCACCTAGCGAACCAAACGACCCCTAAATTTTAAATGCTAACTTTTCTGTTATTGTCAAACTTATGAAGATGATTGCAATTAGCTTATTCTAAAGAGCTCATATGGATTTTATTATTCACAATACAGGCATACATGTTTAAATATGATTCTACTCATGGTGTATACACTGGATCCATTAAAGTATTGGATGCAACCACTTTAGAAATAAATGGAAAGAAGATTAAAGTTACTAGCAACAGGTAGTACAGCTTTTCATTTCGCAATTATAAATAGTTGTCCTGTACCAATGTTCCTGCTTGTCAAAAGTTTATGTATTTAATTTATTTTATTATAAAACTGAAATGTGCTACTGAACTTTACCAGGAACCCTGCAGAGATCCCGTGGGGTGAATATGGGGCAGACTTTGTTGTTGAATCTTCTGGGGTTTTCACAACGATTGAAAAGGCTTCAGAACACAAAAAGGTGGGTACCATTTCTCTCTATCTATCGCTCTTAATGTCTTTCTTTCATCTCTTTCCCTCTCTTTTGAACTGTGTTTAGAACTTTAATGTGCGTATTTGCAACATTTATCTGCAGGGTGGTGCGAAGAAAGTTGTAATTTCTGCTCCCTCAGCTGATGCTCCTATGTTTGTTGTCGGTGTTAATGAGAAAACATACAATCCAAACATGGATATCGTATCTAACGCGAGCTGCACTACCAATTGTCTTGCTCCTCTTGCCAAG
Source organism: Apium graveolens (assembly GCF_009905375.1). Classification (NCBI taxonomy): domain Eukaryota; kingdom Viridiplantae; phylum Streptophyta; class Magnoliopsida; order Apiales; family Apiaceae; genus Apium; species Apium graveolens. Next base: position 238,982,397 of record NC_133656.1, read on the forward strand.
GTTGGTTCGTATAAACACTACTTGTTTCTTGTACTATTAGGTTGTGAAATGTGCTTATCCAAACTATAACATGACTTTAATTGCTCACAGCCTCAATACCAAGTGATCTTCTTCGAAAATATAATAGAGAAAAAAACTAGAATAAAATAATTGACAATGAACGGAGTTTTTATATGTTTATAACAAAAAAATTTGTGCAGGTGGTTCACGAGGAGTTTGGCATTCTGGAGGGGTTGATGACTACTGTCCATGCAACAACAGGTATTTCTCACACAAAAAAAAATGCATTTTGCACTTCTGTTTGCATTTTCGTAATTTTAATTTTTCATATTGAATTTTCAGCTACGCAAAAGACAGTTGATGGCCCTTCCATGAAAGATTGGCGCGGGGGACGTGGTGCTGGGCAAAATATTATCCCTAGTTCTACTGGTGCTGCAAAGGTATGAGCTGGAGTTATATTCATATTGATACTGTCAAGACCTTGTGCATGATTCTGCTTAATATCGGATTTGTAGGCTGTTGGAAAAGTGCTGCCAGAACTCAATGGCAAACTCACTGGAATGGCTTTCCGCGTTCCAACACCCAATGTTTCTGTTGTTGATTTGACTTGTTGACTTGAGAAGAGTGCTTCATACGAAGATGTAAAAGCTGCCATAAAGTACTGTCTTCTTTTTTCTGCTTTTCCTGTTACATCCTTCATGTATGCTCATTGTATTTGTGGCACTCTTTTTTATATTTACAATTGTAATTTGGCTTGAAGGTACGCATCTGAGGGACCACTTCATGGGATTCTTGGGTACACTGATGACGATGTTGTCTCAAGTGATTTTGTTGGCGACTCAAGGTCTCTCTCTCTCTCTCTCTCTCTCACTCACACACACACACACACACATTTACATAATGATTTAAAAATTATCGTGGAAATGGAGGCGCCGACTAAATTATTACCCGATATTCTGTTATGAGATTATGTGAATGGGCAAAAATAGGCTATACTTAATGGCCAGCATGGTCTTCCTTACCATTGTTTTTCCCTTGGTAATTTTAAAGATGTTGCATGCAATAATGTTGTACCAAGTCATGCAAGAGTTCAGGGGTTCGGTCATTTGTGTATATCTATAGTCCTAAAATTGAAGCTTATGAAGCAATTTAAAAACTAGAGATGGGTTCTGGTCGGATTTATGCAATTTAAAAGCTCTATATTTTGAAATGTAGCTTTGGTCTTGAACCTAGACAGTTGGTCAATCTTCTAATAAATTTGGACAACTAGTCATATCTGCTAGGGTAATTCCTTCAATATATGTTATCTTTGCCATCTCCCAGGTCAAGTATATTTGATGCACAAGCTGGAATGGGGTTGAGTGCATCGTTCATGAAGCTTGTATCGTGGTACGACAATGAGTGGGGCTACAGGTACAGTTAATATCCTACATCTAACTTTCAAATCCGTTTACTCTGTTATCTCTCTTCGATGTGAGTGCCTGTGCCAATATCTTGCGAATCTTTCTTTCAGCAACCGAGTGCTGGACCTGATCGAACACATGGCATTAGTAGCAGCTACGTACTAAATTTGATGGGAAGCAGCCGATGCTACAATTTTCGCTCAATTAATAACTAGTTTGTCAAACATAGAAATCAGAAATATAGGTCATTTTTGCTGTGGAGTTGAACTTTGTTGTTATCCTTTGTAAGATTATTAACAAAAGGCTGGAGCTTGATACAATTTGTCCAACAACTTTCCGTTGAACTAGTTATCATTGTTTTCTTGATGGCATGATTGTGAAAACGCTTTAGGTCAATTTATGGTGTTTAAAAGCAGGGTTAACTTTTTTTTTCTTTTGCTAATTAATTACACCGGGAGTTAAACTCATAACCTCCTGCAAGAGAATATAAGAGCGTAACCACTGCACCGGCCCTTTCTTGGTGACAAGCAGGGTGAATTGAGCTTATTCATCGCTTATTAAGTGAAATGTTGATACGTACGTGCATTACAGCTAGAGCTGGCCACACGAGCGGGCCGTGCGTGTCGGGCCGAATAATTAACAGGCCGGTTAATGTTGAATAGAATTCGTGAACAGCCCGTATAAATTTACGGTCCGGGCCGTGCCGAGCCGGTCCTGAAAAGCAATCAACCGTGAACGGCACGCGGTTTATCCGAGTTACACGGTTTAGGCGGTTAGGCGAATAACTAACGAATAAATCGGTTCCATCATGTTGTTTAGCACTTGCACTTCACATAGTTCATAAATCACACTACTTGTTTTACTTGTTTATTGTTTACACGTTTTTCTCCTTATATTTATTACTTTGTTTTTTTTATTTTTTTCCTTTTTTATACACATGTACGCAAATTGTATATAATGTATGTTTTGTTTTTACTTTTCTTTTTTTTCTGATCTTAATTTTTTCTGTTAAAATATTTTTTCGATTTTGGAAAACTAATATGTATTAAAATATAATATGTATTAAAATAAGGAAAAAGAGGACGGTACCTCTATAAATTTTATTAATTAAAAAAATGTTAAAATTAATTATATAGAACTCTTCTCTAACAAAACGGAACAAACCGTATTTATAATTTAAATAAAATATAAACTATAACAAATTCATTATCTGATTGATTTTTAGTTAGAAGCAAATAGTGTGATATAAAGTAATGAAGTTTTGAATTCTTAATTCACAAAGTCAGAAAGTCAGAAGCTAACTATTGCTAATATTCTGGTTCACAAAGAGGACAAGTCAATAGATGACTCGCGAATAACCGCGAGCTGGCGGGCCTCGCGAATAACGGGCTGGTTAATTCGTTTTTTATTCATTTTTTCTGTTGTTTATTCGTCTACAGCTCTGGCGAGTGGTTACGGGCCGGTTCCGGTTTCTCAAAATACAGAGCTCGTGTGCATATCCGAATAGTGCCGAATAACGAATCGGACCGTGACGAGACGAGTAATGCGAATATTAGGCGAGCCGAACTACGCTCGTGTCGAGCCAAACCGCCCGTTTGGCAGGCTCTAATTACAACTACCATTTCAACACAAGTTCTCTTTTACTGTTTCTACATAATTTACTACACCTGTGCCAGTCACCAACCTGCCCCTCCATACTAAAACATTTGGAAGGCATAGATGACAATTGACAAGTCTAAATGATCCGTTAAATTAGAGCGCACTGTTGGAAACATTTAATTACTACTCCCTCCATCCCGTTAAGAAGTATACGTTTCGTTTTGGCACGGAGGTTAAAAAAGTTTTTGGACACGAAGGTTAAGAAAAAGTGGTATGTTGTAAGAAAAGGTAAGAAAAATGGGTAAAGTGATAGGATAAATTAATATTTAACGTATAAAGTTAGTGTAGTGGAAAAAAATAGTGGATGTTAATGAGTGTAAATTTTTATATTATAAAACTTTTACTATTTTTGGTAAGTTTTGAAACGTATAGAATTGAATGGGACATCCAAAAAGGAAAGTGTATAGAAATGAACAGGGAGTATAGAATTAGTACAATCATGAATGACAATAAACCCAAAAAAAATAAACTGATTGGACCATGCAAATATTCCAACATGGTTATTATTATGAAAAACATCTGAAGGCTACAGTTAACACAATCATACCATTAATATAACATTGATACTGATACAGTTCAACTAAAAGTTACCTCTTGGGTCAGATCTTATAAAGGATAACAAAGGTCAACTCAACAGCAAAAAATGACCACTGTATTTTTGATTTCTATGTTAGACAAACTAGTTAGTAGTTATGATAGAGCAAAAATTGAAGCACCGGCTGCTTCCCGGCTGCTACCAATGCCACGTTCGATCAGGTCCAACACTCCATTGCTGAAAGAAAGATTAGCTGGGTATTGTTACAAGCACTCGCTTCAATTTGAAAGTAAAACTGTACCTGAAGCCACACTCATTGTCGTACCACGATACAAGCTTTTATAAAGGACCCACTCAACCCCATCCCATCTTGAGCGTCAAATTTACTTGACCTGCGAGATAATAAAACATATTGTAAAAGAATTACTCTAGCAACTATGCCAATCCTAATTTACCAGAAACTACCAAAGAGTAAAGACTGACCAATTGTCTACGTTTGTAAACAGACCTACATCTACATATCAGTGTAGAGAGCTTTTATTCACAAAATTCCAAACAGAACCCATTTTTCATCTGCTTCAAATGGAAGGATATTCTAGGAACACAGATAGATACAAATGACTGATCCCCTGAACTCTTGCATGATATGATACAACAACACCACTGCATGTAAAATCTTTAGAGTTACCAAGGGAAAACAATGGTACAAAAAGACCAAACTGGCCAGTGGCCATGAAGTATAGCTTATTTCACCCTTTTTATTAAATGTGATTTGGGTGAGGGAGGGAGGGACCTTGAGTTGCCACCAACAAAATCACTTGCACAGTAGTCAATTATTCATCAACCTCGCCAGAATGCCAAACTCTTCGTGAACCACCTGCACAAATTGTTTTGTAATCAAACATTTACTGAGTCCACAGTTGCCATAACCATGATATGAATTTGTTCATGTCAACTATTATATATTAGTCTTTTTTCCCTGTCATACTTCCGAAGAAGATCACTTGGTTGTGTGACTGAGCAATTAAAGTCATGTTACTTACAGTTTGTTCACAGGCTAACAGTACAAGATACAGTAGCATTTATACAAAGTACAAACCAACCTTGGCAAGAGGAGCAAGGCAACTGGTAGTGCATATGATATCCATGTTCACTTTGTATGTTTTCTCTAACACCCACAACAAACATAGGAGCATCAGCTGAGGGAGAAAAAAATTACAACTTTCTTCAAACCACACTGCAGATTAACGTATTAAATACTCAAATTGAAGTGCTAGAGAAAGTTTGAGAGAGATGAGAGAGACATTTGTGTGCGTGAGAGAGATAGCTATAGAACAAGAGAGATTGCACCCACCTTTTTGTGTTCTGAAGCCTTGTCAACTGTTGTGAAAACCCCATAAGATTCAAAAACAAAGTCTGCCCCATATTCACCACATGGTATCTCTGCAGGGTTCCTGGTGAAGTCCAGTAGTGCAAAAGTTTTTTACTAAAAGATTAATATACATATGTTATCAGATGTAATTAAGCATAAAGAATCCTATTAGTGACCAAATCTAACACTTTGTATCCTTTTGTTGCAGCTGGATAGCCAAGGAAAACACAAGGGTGAGCCCGAGGTTCTAGCTTGGTTCGAGATTGTTTAGAAGTAGAAACGAAACAAAGACACCCAAAACATCGCAAAAGAGAATAATCTGGTGCACTATCAAACAGGAGTTCATAAGGAGTAACATTATTTAATTTCCGTACAGGCATTCTGTTGATAAAAAATGCAGCACATTGCACACAATCTCCCCAATATCGCGATGGCAAATTAGACTGAAAGAAAAGTGCACGAGCTGTTTCCATTAAATGCTTATGTTTTCGTTCGACCACCCCATTCTGTTGGGGTGTGTCAGGACAACTTGTTTAATGTAGTATGCCATAAGACTGATAAATCTCTAAAATTCTGCCTTGACAAAGCTCTAACGCATTATCTGTTCGAATGATCTTAACACGTGTATTGAACTGAGTAAAAACATGCTTAAGAAAGATATCTAAAATGGAGACAGAATCAAGTTTGGATTTCATAAGATGTACCCAAGTGGCACGGCTATAATCATCAACGATTGTTAGAAAATATCTACAACCATTGTGAGTGACAGTATGATAAGGGCCCCAAACGTCAACGTGAAGAAGTTCAAAAATTTTTGTTGTTTTTATTTCACTTGCAGTAAAAGACAAACGATGTTGTCTTGCAGAAGGACAAATTGCACAAATGCAATCAGACAAAACACTTGTATCAAAATGTTTTACAATTGTACTGATTTTCGAATAAGGCATATGGCCAAGTCTAAGATGAAGCAACTTGGCTTCATCTAGTTTAGAAGTAACAGCAATATTAACTACAGAAGTATGACTAATGTATGGCAAAGCTTTATTAGCTGTGATGAGAGAATGATCAGCAGCATGAGAAAAAAAGCCCTCATCAACAAAGTATAGTCCATGGAAGAATTTACCAAGAAGTTTGGGTTGACTCATTGAATGCTCCTGAAGCATACAAGAATCAGAAGTGAACGAAATGATGTAAGTAGTATTCCGAACAAGCTTAGACACAAAAATTAAGTTGAATTTGAAAGAAGGAGCATATAGAACATCTGTAAGTTCTATGAGATTATTAAGTTTTATGTTGCCCACATGAGTGACTTGTATCTTAGTGCCATCAGGGATAGTGATAAAACTATTCTCATCAATTTGTTTGACAGTGTGAAAGAGATTCATAGAAGAACAGATATGATCAGACGCACCGCTGTCAATTATCCAACTATTGGTATGAGTTGAGGATAATAAACAAAGAGAAGTACCTGCCAAAAGTGCATTTCCAGAGTAAGAGTTGTTGTCATGTTCAGAAATATTACCAGAGTAAGAGTTGTTGTCATGTTCAGAAATATTATTTTGAGACAAAAGCTGTATCAACTGATTGTACTGCTCCACAGAGATATTATTTGAAGAAGACTGTGATCCAATTCCACTATCAGAAGAATCCTTGACAGACTGAATTTCATCAGTTGCATCAACTGTGGCACAACCTGCAAATTTCCTCTGCTGATTAGGTTTAAAACCAGGTGGATAACCATTCAATTTGAAGCACCTTTCTTTGCTATGGCCTGGAATTTTGCAATGGTCACAAAAGTAGTTGTTCTTTCTCTGCTGGAAACTTGGTGAACCAGTTCCAGGGGTAAATTTTCCAGCAGAATAGACTCTGTTAAATTTCTGAGAACCTTGATAACCAGAATTGGGGAACTGCCTAAAATTGTTCTGACTAGCAAATGCCACAGGCTCCTGAACTGACAGTTTAGAAATCTCCTTATGCCTCTGTTCCTAAATCAACATTCTGTAAACCTGTGGTAGAGTAGGAAGTGTTTCCATCATCAGAATATGTGATCTCACATTTGCAAATTCATTAGACATTTTCATGAGAAAAATCATTAGCCTCTGATCCTGCTGCAATTTAAGAACCTTCTGAGTCATGTTACAATTGCAATGAGCACATTCACATTTAGGTAATGGTTTGAGATTATCAATCTCATCCCAAATCCTCTTTAACTGAGTATAATATTCAGAAATGGAAAACGTATCCTGTGAAATCTGAAAGACTTCCTGCTCTAAAGCATATAATTGTGCTGATGATACTTGACCAAAACGTTCTTCAAGATCAAGCCAAATAGCTCTCGCAGTATCAACATACAATATACTTGCTGCAATCTGAGGATCCAAAGCTGTAATAATCCAACCTGTGATCATGCTATTACAGCGAGACCAGAACTTGTAGCTAGTATCAGTAATTGCAGGCTTAGCAAGAGTTCCATCAACAAAACACATCTTATTTTTCGCTGTTAATCCAATAACCATAGAACGCTTCCAATTTCCATAAGAAGTTCCATTAAAAGGTGTAGTAACCAGTTTCATACCAGTATTATCCGAAGGATGCAAGAAATACACACTAGATGGATCTTGTGTTAACTCTATCTGATTTTCGACTTGAGTCGCCATTAACAAGGTTTGTGAAAAAGTAATGAGAACAATTGCTGATTTAGAGTAAAGTTTAGATCAAGAAATGAAATTCAGAAATGAGACTGGAGAGATAACAATGTTTCGGAGAAATTTTAGATCGAATTGCGAAATTTGAGATCGAATTTTGCTATGAATCTGCAATTCCGTACAGATTTTATACAGATTATGCTACGAATCTTCAATGATTACATAACTCGTTATGATTAACAATCTGATTACTGCTATTGTATAGAATGTAAACAAATCATAACATCAATTACGAAGATATGATTACGAATCACGAAGAACAGATCAAAGAACAGTATGTAACGATCTTACTTGATGCGGAAACGAAGAAACGAATGAAATTACTGAAACGTACTGCTCTGATACCATGTTATCAGATGTAATTAAGCATAAGATTCTGCAGATTTGGTATGAACACCATAGCTAATCATTTATGACTGAAAAGATATTTACAGTGTTCTCAATTCAAGAAAGAGAGAATGATATGTTGTAACTAACTAACTGAATCTCCTATCAGGACCACATATAAATACTAACTAGTGTATTTACAAATATATCCAGAGGTGTTATTTTATTGCTGTTGTAATGCTGATGTAGTCTGTATCTCAGCAACATAAACATTTGATTAGCAAGGACATTGGTACAGGATAACTATATATAATTACAAAACGACTATTGTCTATTCCCAATCTTTGGTAACGGGTAAGGCAGATGACCTAATTTATTAATAAACAAGTAAAATTTGACTTTGCATATTAGGCAACCTCTTTCCCTCTCCTTTTTTCTCATTTCTCAAATCTTTCAATTTGAATTCCATGAACATTTCATATGTGGTCTTTCAGTTAGTACTTGGTCAAAACGTCCACATTTCGTACAAACGATCTGACAAATAATGTCGTGTCAGACAAGGGATTTTAAATTTGCCTTGTTAAATCAGAAATAAATCAATTAGAGAAACTAAAATAAAACACAACACAATACATAACTTAACTTACTATTGATTCCGAATCTTGTCTTCCTCCCAGTTCTGTAAAAATTGAGCAGACTTAGAAGTTCTAAATCCTCAAATTTTTTGCCATGCATTAGGTAACAACGTACATTTCTTACTCTGAATGGTAGGTGGCTGTTCAGGGGCTGTAACTTGGATTGGTTGGATACTCCGAGAACTAGATTTTCTGTAACAATTACAGGGGATAGAAATCAAAACAGCATATATTACAGTAGACACTTATAATAGTGAATAGTAGTTTACAATTCTTATGCCCTCTTGACTGTAAGGATAATGAATCCCCAGGAACAGAAGCACCAAATATGCTTGATTGAGACTTTAACGAACTAGCACCGGAGCTAACGAAAGATACCTGAATAAACATGTAACAATTTGCTTACTCATAAACTAATACTCGTTAAATAATAGATCTACACACGAGTAACAATTAACCTAAAAGAGCCTCAAGGTCACATTTTGACCGCAATACCAAGACAACATTCAAGTTCGAATACACTTAAAAATCATACAGTACAGCCATAGTTATAAAGATTTCTGCTAAAACCAATTACATCTAGTCGAGCATTAAAAGGTCATAAACCAATTCAACTTTTTTTGACTGCTAAGTGTATTAAAGTATTAATTTAAGCAACAAATTAGAATAAGGAGCATCATATATTCAATTATGTTAATAACATTCTTTTCCTCGGCTATTTCTTATATCATCAGAATCACTACATGAACAATTTTTAATTAAAAAAATTACATTTCTAAAGATTTCTAATTCCATGTTTACGCTTTCATCGTGTAAATGAATCACCGAATCAGTAGCTACATCATATATCCAATTATGTTAATAACATTCTATGTCTGCGTTTTTTCTGCAACTGAATTCCACGTCCGCCTATTTTTCCCTTCTCTTAAAACATTTCTATTAGATATTGAGGATGTCATGATAAAGATTATGAGAACTACCATAATAACAAAACTTTGGAACATTAGTTTCCATTAGCAGAGGTCATAATATACACCAGTCTCCCGGATTACAAGGCATATAGTAGAAGACAATTTTTTAGAATTAAAAATAGAAATGATCTAATAATCTGGAACCGAATCAAACAGTGAACCGAGTGGTTCATGTTTGACAAATGAAGGCTATTGTCATATTCTGTTACCTCGAAACGGGGAGCAGAATCTGCACTCTGCAATTACCTCTTGAATGCAACGACGTGTGCTGCATAGCAAGAGATTAAAAACATCTAAAATAACAATTGTAAATGTATTCAATTTAGGAAGTATAATAGTATGCATACTTATCGAAGGTGTGATAACATGGACCTTATGTAGGATCTCCTAAGAAGCCACAAACAAGAATGTTGTCTATCAGTACAGAAGCTTCATTAGAAGAATAATGTTGAATACATATACATATAACAATATTGTAAGCAATGCAATTAGAAACTAAGGAATATAAAAGGAGTAAGCATTAGAATGCATCAAGAGAAACAAAGACAGTGACATATCACTATGATACTTCTTCCAAAAACAATCTAACAGGGAGTGTATGTCATCGTATTGTTGCCTTAATCTTACATCTTATTCAAAAGAAGTGTACTTTATTTATTTACCCGGCTGACACAATTCATGCAACAAAATGCTGAACATTTGCAATTTCTCCATGAAGATAAATAGTCATGTCTAGTTTTCTCTTTTATTGCAATATGCATCCAACAAAATATTATATGTATAGCAGTTGTTGCTAGCAATTGATCAAAATTCATACAGGAACACTCAATCAGGAAACAGAGGTATCAATTGCAGATTTTAGCCGAAATAAAAGAAGCGATTATCGAGCTTATCAAAGCCTGATTTGGAATTATACAAGGTAACTACGTCAAGTACTTCTTACGCAAAGCAAGAAGAGCAGGATCCTGATCTTTTGATTCAAGTAAGACTAGTAACATGGACACGGTAGATGCATCTTCTGAGAAGCCGCGAGCATGCATCTCATCTATGAGTGCAATTGCCTCACTGTACTTCATGTTGCAAAAACAGCCGCGAATAAGTGTGTTGTAGGTAGCACCATTAGGCAAGCAAATACTATCTTTCATTTTCGCAAATAGTTCATTCGCCTCATCGAGAAACCCTTCTCGACAAAATGCTCCGATCATGACGGTATACGCTTTGACATCAGGTCTTAAGCCTTTCGAAGGAAGGCTTTCAAAAAGGGTTCTTGCCTTTTCTAGACGTCCATCTTTGCTCAATCCGTCAATCAGAATAGTGTAAATAACTATATCTGGATGTACACCAGCGCATTCCATTGTGTGAAAGAAAGAGAGTGCTTCACCAACAAGATGGTTCTCGCAAAGACCATGCAATATGATCCTAAATGTTACAATATCTAGTTTACAACCTTCGTTTAGCATCCTCTCCTGAAGAAACTTTCGTGCTTCAACAACTCTACCTGCCTGAAAATATCCTTGCAAAATAGTACTGAAAGTTTCAATTGTTGGTACCAAACCTTCAAGGGGCATTTGTTTAAGGAGACTAATTGCTCTGTCCACTTCCATCTTTTTACAACAACCATTTATCAAAATATTGTAGGTACAAGAATTGGGCAATATACCCTTTCCCCTCATGGTTTTGAGCACCTCTAAGGCTTCATCAATTTCTCCACGCAAGCAATATCCATCCATCAGTGAACTGTATGCGACTACATCAGGATATTGGCCTCTTTGAATCATCAATTCCATCACAGATTCCGCATCTTTGACATTTCCTTCTTTGCAACATGCATCTATCAATATACTATAAGTATGCACATTTGGAGAGATATTCCTAGCATTCATCTCTCCTAGCAATTGAATTGCATCTTCCCATCGACCAAAGTTACAGAGACCTTGAATTAATGAAGTATAGGTGACAACATTCGGTGAAATGCCTTTGTGGTTCATTGCAGAAAGAAGACTCAATGCATGATCAACATGTCGGTCTTTGCATAAAGCATCAATAAGGGTGGAATAAGTCACTGTATCGGGAATACAACCTTTCTTCCCCATATTTCTAAACAACTTGACAGCCATTAAAGTATTTGAAGTTTTGCATAGACCGTCGATGATAATGCTATAGGTTACTACATTGGGTTGAACCTCATTGAATAAAATAAGCTTCCTAAACAAATGTTCAGCCTCAACAGGCCTGTCTTGAGATAGAAGGCCCTTGATAAGAGTGTTGTAGGTCACAACATCTGGGACGAAACCACGCTTAATGGATCCGCCCAACAACGAGAAGGCGTAATCAAGTCTATTCAGGTGACAGCAACAGTTGATTACAGTATTATAGGTAAATATGTTAACGGGAACGCATAAAACGCACATATCTCTAAACATAGAGACACCTACAGAGTACTCTTTCATTCGAACAAGGCCAGCTAAGAGCTGACTGAAATTCAAAGCAGGAAGCAGAGGTTTCATTTTGAGCATTTTATCGAACACAAAGAGAGCATCATCGAGCTTATCGAAACCAGCCTTCGATTTCTCGTAAAAATACAAAATATAAGTTACCATCTCATGCTTCAGCTGACCAAGGAATCAGAAATTTCCGAGTACCTTGCAGTACTGCTTCTTTAATTGAGCATTAGGGTTTGATAAAGAAGGAATATAGGGTTTTTTAGGATGATTAGGGTTAATGTGAAGAGAATGTGAATGAAGAAAGGGCGTAAGATAAATACCTGATGATGATTTGCAACTCAAACAAAACCTCATCTTATTCGTCTTCTTGTTGCTTCTAATCGATTTACAGAGATATCGAGTGCAAGGGAGCGCGTGCGTTAAATGAACCTCACAGCCCTTCTGAGTTCTGAGTACTTCATTTCTGTGCAAATATGTTTTGATATCTGTTTCACTTGATCAAAATCGTGCTCAGAATAATTACTGGGAATAACAAATTTAGTCAAAAATTTAGTCAATTTTTATATAAAAATGATTAATTTTTTTTTTTTTTTTGAAACAAAACTGAATATTTCATTCAAGAAGCATCAATAGTACAAATCTCCACCAAATGGGTAGGAGGAGACGTGAAAATGATAAAGCAATTAACCGAACAAGGCATTTTAGCTAATCCATGAGCTACCTCATTGGCTTGCTTTCGAACAAACTTGACACTAACCCCTGACAACGACTGGAGCAATAGTCTGCAATGGTCAATTATGTGGCCAACCTCTAACAGAAACTTGTTCTGGCCATTAATTGCATTGACTGCTACTAGTGAGTCCGACTCCACCGTCACCTTTCTACCATCCATACTCTTCACCCACGAGAGAGCTTCTCTTATCCCTAGAACTTCTGCTTCCAATGCGTCTGCTGCTTGAGAAAGGACTACAGTTCGGCCCTCGACAAAACTTCCAAGATGGTTACGTATTACCATTCCTATGGAGAAAGATTCAGCCCCCTGAAACCACGAAGCATCTACATTAACCTTATATTCCCCAGCTGCTGGGGTCGTCCACTTCCTCAGATTACAGTTCGTTTGAGATTGGTGAACTCTCTTCTCTGTCACTCCCTTTGCTCTGGCTTCCTTCCAGTCCTGCACCATTTTGCTACAACACTCCACAGCTACCTTCCCTGTAACCGTCTTACCCTCCCAGACTTGCTTATTTCTCCAGAACCAGATTCCATATAGAACCATGCACACCTGCGTAATTTCACTCTGGGATGCCGTCTCCAATTTATGAAGAAGCCATACATTAGCTTCGTCCATCTCATTCGTGTCGTACAGCAAATTTACATGTTGCCAGCAGCTCATTGCAAAAGAGCACTCAAAGAATACATGGCGTAAATTCTCAATATCAACATTACACATGGGACAGCTAGTAGGGACTGGGATACCTTTACCTTGCAGCCTCACTCTCACAGGCAAATTATTGCGACAAAATCTCCAGATAAAAATTTTGACCTTGTGTGGGAGAGTCAATTGCCAGACCTTGTGCCAGCCATTCGACTGAGGAATTGCAGAGCTGTCAACATTTCGATTATGCCAAAAATTGTACCCAGCTTTCACTGTATATATCCCATCCTTGGAGCTGGACCATACTATTCTATCCTCAACTTCATGATGTGGCACCCTAGTTGCCAGAATAGCTTTAGCATCAACCATCATAAACAGCTGCTTCACTTTCCTTTCATCCCATATTTTAGTTCCTGGAATGAATAACGACTTGACACATTCAGACCTGCCAGCATAGCCATGAAAATCTTCCACACAAAAATTATTTTTATCTCTTAGCCAGTGATCTTTAGTAGCAATAATATCACTGCCATTTCCTACCACCCATCTGTAACCACCCTTCAATAGTTCCTTGACTTGCCATATTCCCCCCCAGACCGTGCTCGAGTTGTTTCCTTTAACAGCATGTAACAAACTTGAATCAGAAAAGTATCTAGCTTTTAGCACTCTAGAAACCAGAAGATTGGGACGACTCATACAACGCCACACTTGTTTACCTAATAACGCAATGTTAAACCCATACAGGCTTCGAAAGCCTAAGCCCCCTTTACCTTTTGACATACTCATTGACTCCCATGAATGCCAGTGGACACCCCTTCTCTGACCATTACCTGATTTCCACCAATATTCATTGAACAATCTCTCTATCTCCTGGCACAGCGATATTGGAAGCAAAAAACATGTCATACAATAACTGGGAATAGATTGTGCAGCATTTTTTAGAAGAACTGTTTTACCCGCTCTCGAGATAGGCTTTGCACACCATGCCTGCAGTTTGCGACTAACTTTCTCTTTTAAAAACCCAAACATCCTTTTCTTCGAGCGACCGATCAAAGCAGGTAAACCCAGGTAATTACTACTGGAGATATCATTAGAAACCCCCAAAATCTCCGAGAATTCAACTTGCTTCTCTCTTCTAACGTTCGAGCTATAGAAAATCCCAGACTTTTGAAAGTTGATGGACTGACCTGATTTAACAGCATACTCCTCCAATATAGACTTGATTTTTAAAACCTCGCTCACCTCTGCCTTAAAGAAAAGGAAGCTGTCGTCTGCAAACAATAGGTGGGTAATTTCTGGAGCTGAAGTACTTATCCTGCATCCATGAATTTCTCCCCTAGCTGCAGTATTATCAAGAGCAATGGAAAGCCCCTCTACACAAAACAAAAACAGGTAGGGGGATAAGGGATCACCCTGTCGAAGTCCCCTTCCTGGAACAATCGGACCCACTGTCATTCCATTGAAGCAGAATTCATACCCCACTGTTGTTACACATCTCATCATCCATTTGATCCAACCCTCACAAAAACCCATAGCAACCATCCTCTGATGCAAGTATGACCAATCAACTCTGTCATATGCTTTACTAACGTCTAATTTCAAAGCAATCTCACCATCCTGCCCCCTCTTTTTATTCCTCATGTGATGTATAACTTCGAAAGCCACCAAGAAGTTGTCTGTAATATTCCTACCAGCCACAAAAGCTGATTGATTTTCAGCAATAATTCCAGGAAGAATCTCCTTGAGACGATTAGCGAGAACCTTAGCCATGATCTTATATAAAACATTGCATAAAGCAATAGGTCTGAAATCTCTCATTGTCGCTGCATTATCTTTTTTGGGGATCAGGACTACATTGGTGCTATTTAAATCTGCAGGGAACGGATCACCTCGAAGCCACTTCTTGCAACACTCGAACACTTCCTTTCCCATAATTTTCCAGAAACTTTGATAGAACGCAGGATTTAACCCATCGGGCCCTGACGCTTTGTCAGGGTGCATCTGATTAACTGCTAACGTGAACTCCTCGAAGGTGACTTCTTCAGTCAATTTCTCATTCTGTGCTTCAGTTACAAGTCTGGGGCTTGCTTCAACTTCACTGTTATTCATGGAATCTGGCTTCGCAAATATATTACTGAAATAATCTCCCACTACATTGCACATACCTTCATTATCTTCAACCCGTAAACCTGTGTCAGTAACTAGATAAGAAATATGATTAGTTTTCTTCCTTACAGAAGCACTCGCATGGAAAAAGCGCGTGTTCTCATCCCCCTCTTTCAACCAAAAGAGCTTAGCTCTTTGTTTCCAGTAGGTTTCCTCCTGCAGCAACAAATCATTCATTCTTTCCTTCTCAATAACGAACTCCTTCACTCCTGTTTCATCTGTTCTATCCTTCAGTTTATTCAGCACCTCCTTCTGCACTTTTAGTTTCTCCCTAAATTTATTAAAGAACGTTCTACCCCATTTACCCATAAATCTTGACATTTCCTTTAACTTCGGAATAAGATGCATAACAGGGATCTTTTTCCAAAATTCAGTAGATTCCTTAACAAACGAGGACTCCTTAAGCCACATATTTTCAAATCTAAAACGAAACACCTTCTTAGAGATAGTAATATCCATTAAAGTCAACTGGATAGGACTATGATCTGAAACAGGGGCAACAAGCAAATTTAACTTACATAACGGGAATTTACTCCACCAACTGCTTGTAGCAAACGCTCTGTCTAATTTTTCCTGAACCCAATTATTGGAACCTCTGCTCTTCTCCCAAGTAAACCTCCCTCCACATAGGTCCAACTCCGATAAATCACAATCATGCACAGCCTGCCTAAACCCTTCCATTAAAGCAATTGGATGACTATGCACACCTTTCTTGTCTGAGTTGTATAACAGGTCATTAAAATCACCTATTATGCACCACGGAACAGCAGACAATTTAGATAACCTACGCATAAGATTCCATGACTCCTTCCTGCGACTACGATCAGGATAACCATAAAAGCACGAGAGTCTCCAAGCTTCTGAACCATTCTCCTCAAACATAAGGTCTATATGATTCTGTGAATAACCAAAGATTCTGCATTCCACTCTACTATGCCAGAAAACAGCCAAACCTCCACTTCTTCCTACTCGATCAACTGAAAAACAGTTAGAAAAACCAAACTTCACACTTAACTCCTCAATCCTCTTTTTGTCTGAAATTGTTTCCATTAAAAATAACACCTCGGGTCTACGATCTCGAATAAGATCGTTTAAAGCTCGAACTGTACGAGGTTTCCCGAGCCCTCGACAGTTCCAACTTAACGTATTCATGGCGAATGGCTCGCTTGCTGAGCAAGCTGAGCCAATAACAAGTTTGAAGTCCCTGGACAATCAACTGTAGAAAGTGCAGGATCCTGTTGATACATTACTACCTCTTGAACAATCTCCTTATTTCCAACTGGGCCAATCCGTTTTCTTTTCCTTTCTTCTATTTCTAGCCCATCTAATTCAGAATCTCCAGGCCCAATAACTATATTCAGATTTACGTTTCCCTCCATCGTCTTATCTGTCATATTTTTCAAATTCTCCACGATTGGCGCTTTGTTAACTAACCCCTCCCTATTCTCACGCTGCACAACTGTGTTTTGCTGATACCCCGGAATTTGAATTCCCTGATTGCTCTCACCCCCGAATTTCTCGCCCCACCTATCCTCCCTGTCATCCCTGAGCCACTTGCTGCGTTCCTGGTTTCCACCCCTTCTCGCCGGAGCACGTAACCAACTCCCCCACTCCCTTATGACTTGTTCTGAACCACTTTCAAACTTCTTCTTACAGAAACGCTCAGTGTGTGTGATTAGGCCACACAGAAAACAAAAATCTGCCAACTTTTCATACTTGCAAGTAACCATAATCTCTGATTTATTTTTCCTGCTGATCTTCTTCTTCCTCTTCAACGGGCATCTGACATCCAAAGAGATACGAACACGCATATACTCACGCCAGATACTTGAGTCATTGCTTGAGTCATAGGAAATGAATTTTCCAAAGAAATTGCCCAGCTGTTTACCAACCGATTCAGTCATATAACCCATGGGAAGATTGTATATCTGGATCCACATCTCCACTTCATTCAGCTGCACCTTAACAGGGTCCTCCCCTGCCTTAATCTCATTAACAACTAGCATCGCCCCGTCAAACGACCACGGTCCATTAGAGAGCATCCATTTTAGGTCATCTTTATGATAAAACTGGAATAAGAACACCCCTGAATTCAAAGCTTTGATAGAGATTCCCATTGCTGGCCTCCATAAATCTGCTAGCTTGGATTTCATAGCACGGACATTCAGATTCTTCTCAGTCAAAAACCTTCCCACCAAACACAATTCAAATCTGTTATTTTCCTCTTCGAACTCTTCATCGAACACCATTTCTTCATTTTCCTCATTTGATATATCTAAGTCAGTCATCATGACATCAAGGTTGTCCATGATTGAATTCACAGACCTCCCACACTTTCTTCTGGTACAGAAAAGGAGAGAAAAACTCACGCTCTCACATAGAAAAGGAGAGAAAAAACAAGACAAAAAAAAAAAAATGATTAATTTTTGAAAATTTGACAAAATTTAGCCGATTGGATATTCAATTGTCGTTTGAATGTCTATTTTATATAAAATATCCAATATATGAAATATCCAAAATATCCAATTTATAAAATATCTAACTGTCAGTATCTCATATATAAAATATTTAATTATTACTGAGTATATTTTATATAAATAGGGATACGCAAGAGTGAATTATTCAATCGGTTAAAATTAGTCATTTTTCTTAATACTTTTTTTTTTGTTATTTTTTAAAAAAAAATCAGTTATTTTAGTCATTTTTTCAACAATTTTCTGGTCATTCTTTAGAGCAAATCCAACAGATAAGGCCTCTTAACTTTCAATTATAAAGATTTTGAATAAAATTTGTACTCCAATAGCCTCTAACTACTTCCTTAAAAAGTTATCTACTCTGAGTTCTTATTTTTAAGTATTTGTCTGGTCTTTTAAGATCCTTTAACTACTAATTTATATTATATTAGGGTACCACTATCTCTTTCTCTTTTTTAAATGTTAAATTATAATTGATTTGATAGGTTTTTAATAATAAAATATTAAATAAGGAATAAGTATAAATAGTATTGTTTTTTTTTTTTGCTAAAAAAGTATAAATAGTATTGTTGCAGACAAACATCCTTATTTATGTCTTAATTCATTAGGAACTAATTTTTTGCATTATATTTGATGACTGAATTAAGAGGTTGTTGGACTTACTCTAATATGGTTATTTTTAAATAACATTCTTCTTTTTTTAAGAATCCCTTAAACATTACTTCATGCGTCCCTCCAAAATTTTTAATATTTGAGACGGGGATCCACACGCATTTTAAGTTAGGCTCCGTAAAGTAACGTTCCCTAAATAATTTTAAATATCTTTTCTTTTAAATAACAATGTAATAGTTAAGCTTTTATACATAAAAATAAATTATAAAATTTTGCTTATATTAGCCTTAAAATACGTATAACGAATGAGCAAAAAATATTTAAAAAATGAGTGAGAATATTTTATAATAAAAAACGAGTCAAATCATCTTTCTCTCTTACTTTAATGAAAAGAATGAATTGATATTATTAAATTATTAAATAAGGAATAAATATAAGGAGAATTGTTGGAGACAAATGTTTCATCTATATCTTAAATTAATAAAACTAATATTTTATTATATATATATATAATAAGTTAAGACGCTCTTGGATTTGCTATGAATGACTTAGGGAATATGGTTTAGGAGTTTCTATTTCTAGTGTTACCGTGAATGTCAGTTTGAAAAATGGTCAAATATATTGGAAATTGTTATAAACCTTGACTGAAAATATTAGTTATGTTTAATGTAGAGGAAGTATAGGAGAATAGAAGATGCAGAGAAAGTTGTGTTGTATTTCATTAGCTAAATGAGTTATTTATAGTAGTTAGTTTACAAGGCTTACTAAGTAAGCTATTCAAATCTTCTTCATTAAGTATTACAAAACTTCCTCGATAAGCTTTACAAGTCTTCCTCGATAAGCTTTACAAGTCTTCCTTGGTAAGATTTGAGAGACTTCCTCGATACGCTTTGACAATCACTTTTTTTTTATTCAAATATTTTAACACCCCCCCTTGATTGTCAAATGCGAATTATTGCAAAGATTGACTGCCTCGTTAAAACCTTACAAGGAAAAACCCAGTGGGATAAAAACCTTGACGAAGGAAAACAAGTACAACCTCCCCCTCAATAAAATGTCTCACATTTTGACATTTTGATGTAGCAAACTTTTTAACCTCCGCATACCCATATTATTTCTTAGCTTCTCAAATGTTGATGTAGGTAGTGACTTTGTAAGCATATCTGCTAGATTATCGCATGAGCGAACTTGTTGAATATCAATATCACCATTTTCTTGAAGTTCATGAGGGTAGAAGAATTTTGGCAATATGTGTTTTGTTCGATCCCCTTTAATATATCCTTCCTTAAGTTGTTTGATGCAGGCCGAGTTATCCTCGAATAAAACTGTAGGACTATCTGAAATACTTGATAATCCACATGATTCTCGAATATGTTGAATGACCGACCTTAGCCAAATACATTCTCTGCTTGCTTCATGAATTGCTAGTAACTCTGCGTGGTTTGATGAAGTTACGGTCATAGTCTGTTTTGTAGACTTCCAAGAGATAGCACTATCACAATATGTAAATAGGTAACCTATTTGTGATCGCCCAAAATGAGGATTTGACATGTATCCAGCATCCGCATATCCAACTAGCAGTGATCTTGAATTGTTTGGGAAGAATAGTCCAAGATCGATTGTCCCTCGAAGATATCTAAATATATGTTTTATTCCATCCCAATGCCTTTTAGTAGGGTCAGAACTAAATCTTGCCAACAAGTTCACTGCAAATGCAATATCAGGTCGTGTGTTGTTTGCAAGATACATGAGAGCGCCAATTGCACTGAGATATGGAACTTCAGGTCCAAGAGTCTCTTCATCTTGTTTTCTAAGACGGAAAGGATCTTTTTCAACCTCGAGTGATCGAACAACCATTGGTATGGTTAGTGGATGAGCTTTGTCCATGTAGAACCGATCAAGAATCTTTTCAGTGTAGTTTGATTGATGAACAAATATTCCTGAAGATAAGTGCTCCACCTGTATACCTAAACAAAATCTTGTCCTTCCAAGATCTTTCATTGCAAACTCATTTTTCAAATAGTTAACAGCATTAGTAATATCTTCAGTAGTACTGATAATATTCAAATCATCCACATATACAACAATAATAACAAAACCAGTTGATGATTGTTTAATAAAAATGCAAGGACACACTTGATTATTAACATATCCATCATTCAATAAGTACTCACTCAGCCTGTTGTACCACATACGACCAGATTGTTTCAAACCATACAATGATCGTTGTAATTTAACAGAATATAGATGTCGAGGCTTAGTGTCCTCAATATTTAACCCTTCAGGAATTTTCATATAAATATCAATATCAAGTGATCCATATAGGTATGCTGTCACAACGTCCATCAAACGTGTTTCCAGTTTTTCCATACAAGCCATACCTATTAGAAAACGAAAAGTAACTCCATCCATCACAGGAGAGTATGTTTCCTGGTAATCAAAACCATGTCTTTGAGAGAATACCTGGGCTACTAGTCGGGCCTTATATCTCACAATTTCATTCCTTTCATTTCATTTTCGTATAAACACCCATCTATTCCCGACAGGGACTACACCAGCTGGTGTTTGGACTGCAGGTCCAAATACATTTCTCTTGCGTAATGATTGCAATTCTTCTTGAATCGCAATTTTCCATTTTGGCCAATCATCTCGGTGTCGACACTCTTCCATACTTTGTGGTTCAGGATCGGAGTTCATAATAATATCAGATGTCACGGAAAAAGCATATACATCATCAACCTCAATACTCCCACGATCCATGAACATCTTTTCAATAACACAATATTTTCAGAGGAAAAATATATATTACCTAGTGAGAATTTGATTGCTGGAAATTTGGATTTCACAGCGATGCAACCATTAACTTTGCCATTGCCATAGTACCCGTGCCACTACAACAAATCTGGTCATTTATGACGGGTTTTTTCCGTCGTAAGTTAGGAGCGCATTTTTTTCCGTCGTAAGTTGGCCGTCGTAAATAGCCGAATTTGTTGTAGTGACAAGAACAGTAATAACCCCCAATAGTATTGGTGTACATTTTCTCGCACCATTTTTTGTTTGGATCAGCACATTCATCGAAATCTACCAAAGAGCATCACAACAAATTATACAGGCACAATCAGGATACAATATGCTAAATATTTGTATCAGTACTGTTTTTGAGTATGTTTTGAATGAAGACTGACCTTGGCAGCCTGGGCTTAGCTAGGTATGGGTTGCCTCGAAAACCTTGACGGCATCTACAAGTGTACCCTAGAAGATCATTGGTTGAATTAATCCAGTTGGTATTTGACTGACAGGCATACCCGTTTGATTTTTTTGCTTCATCACAAGTTTGATTCCCAAGTACCCAGTCAAGTATCGATTGTCCTCTCAATAAATGTAGGATCAGATAAATCTGAAGCACCACGGAACTTAAATCTATCCTTTTCAGCCAAGAAAGCATAGCTACAACGGTTAAACGACCAAGCCCTGGCATGGTTGCTTATTGATTCAAGTTGAGCCTCGAAGTACTTTAGACCTTTTGGTATTAGTACTCGACAACAACCAATCCGGTAACAACCATAATTAAGAACATCTTTAGCGTTGATGCATTCGGAACTGCAACCAGTACTAGTACTGTAATGCTTCTCTTTAGGGTTGGTGATCAATGCTCGATCATCACAACCGACCACAGTGAAATCATTTAAATACGAGAGAGTGAAAGGAGAATTCAAAAGATTTGCACTGATGTTGTAGCTATTGTTTGAATCACATATAAGAAAATGATATTTCACGAAAATGAATAACTGAAAGGATCGATGATTAACTGAAAGGATCTTTTCTAGTTTATAAAGATGGATGATTTGAAGCTAACAAGTAAAAAGCGCTTTTATAGACACTTTGATAATTGTTTGTCTTGAACAAAAAGCTGTATTAGTATGTTACACTTGTACCCGACAATTTTGGACACGACACGCTTGCACGACACGAAACGACATGAAAATTTAGTATTTGTGTTTGCTCTTTTAGTAAACGACATGAAAATACACGAACACGAAAGTACATAGTCTAGATTTAGTGTCGGTTTTGTGTTTAACCTTCGAGTACATGACACGACACGAAATATACGACATAAATAAATATTATAATAAATTTTTAATATTTTTTATAAATATATGTAGTATTATAATAAATGTATGCATATTTATTTTTAAAATATTATTTGATTTTATTATATTGTATAGAATTGAGATCCGAATATATATTTTTCATATATTTTATAAATTTTTATCAAAAAATCTTATATTTTAATTTATATTAATATTAAATTTAATATATATTAATATTCAATTAATATGACATACACGAAACGACACAAAATGAACGTACACGATCACGAATATAGAGAAACCCTAAAAATGTCGATTTTGCGTTTGACATTCAAGTACACGAAACACGAAAATACACTACATGAACGAATTGTCAGGTATAGTTACACTTACTTACGTCCTGTGAGAACATTGCATGAGATGATTTGTTTCCACCTTGATGAAAAATATTACCCACACTGCACATGAATTTGACTTTAAACGTTTAATCAAGTGACATGGGTACGTAAATGTCTTGATGAACTTGCCCCAGAATTTAAACAGATCATATTACAATCACACCATGAGCCTGCTAGGCCAACAATCAATTACGTAATGTACTCTCCACATTAATACTGTTGGTGCAGTACCTAACCTAATTGGTCAATGTTACCAATAGTGACGGCTTTTGATGAAACTAACTTTTACTTAAAAGTTTTTCTCATTGCATGAAACTAATTTTTGTTATAAATTTACGTACCCACTGATACTAATAATTTAAGGACTTGTGGTAATATTAAGAAGATATAATAGCAAAAGAAAATAACAATAGGGTCAATCTTTTTAGGTAATACTAGAGGCACAAAAGAAAATTACAAAAAATTGTAACAAAATGACATGACATGGGTGATGTGACAAAATGAAATAATTCAATTGATCCTATTTATTTTTTTTTTTACTAATATGGCTTATATGTCTTAGAATTGAGTATCCGTTCTAACAAATCTCGGGGTGAGCGATAATCGAACTCAGAACCTGGGACGACAAGAGATAAGCTCTTAACCACTTGAGCTATCTCATCGCGCTCAATTGGTCCTATTAATATAACTACAGAGAGTTCATTTATATTTAGCCAACCAACATGTGACATGTTTCATCTGTAACTATTTTAGTAATTAATTTTGTATCTCTAGCATTTTCCATCTTTTTATTCTTAACGAGAGAGAGAGGAGTTGTACAAGAGGCTAGATGCTAGCTGAGACAATATAATCATCTCCCACAGTGTGAATATACAATAACATTTACCACCTCCGTCCCCTAATTTCTTTACATTTTCTTTCACATATTTGACACGTATTTTAAAATAACCATAAAATACAGTTCCGTAATTCATTTTTAAAAATTTCCTTTTTTTATAAAAATTTGTACATTATATTTTTATTTAGAAAAAAAATTAAAAAAATTATACAATTACATTTAATAAAAGTATTAAATGCGTGTCGATCGATGTAAAAAATTGAGGGTATGGAGGGAGTATATTCTTGCGTGTATCGGTATTCGTGATGTCCAATTCTTCATTTTATTAGGTACTGGCTTATAACCCGTGATATGCACGGATTGTTTTTTAACACTCGAATAATTTTGAATAATATATTTTATTATAAAATTATTAATATATGAGTATAGATTTAGTTGAAAAATAAATTGAAGAACATAATAAGTTATAATAATATACATTTTATGATAATTTGAGACTTGACTGAAAATAAGTAATATAATATATAATATGTTGTTCACGGGACTCGAACCTTGAACATGTAAAAATTGTTAAAAATAAAAAATATAAAAATTTAAATATAATACGCTGTTGACGGGATTCGAACCCTAAACCAATTACAGCAGCTTAAATATTAATATAATATTATTTGATTATTACATCCAACGGTTCTCATCTATCTGTCTTTAGATATTGCGGTTGATATTTACCGTACCAAACAACTGTACTGAATAACCGACCAACAACCAAATAGAGGGTGTTTGCTTATAATAATATAGTATAGACGTCTAACTTTTATTTTTTTTCATTAATAATGAGTCATGCATGAATTTCATTTTGAATGTATACCACTTTTATTTATTTAATTAAATCAAAACAAATCAAAATTCACCATTTATAATTGGCCAAAAAGAACACACCACTTATTTACAAGAAAAAGGCAACTGGCGGCCATTCAGTTACTTAATTACTAGTATTATTTAATTACATACAGACTTTTATTACAAATGAAATAAAAGTTTTTTTAAGAATGAAATAATAAATATATATACAAATGAAGTAGATAATTAATCGGGTAGTATGCAGCGCGCGGCAGGAACTCGGCTCGGCTGGACTCAATTTTAAGCTTCCACTTTCTCTACATCTTCATTCATGCACGCAATAAAATAAAATAAAAAGTCAGCTAGTCTGCTAAATTATAAAAAGAATTATTAAAGAAGAAACTAATATATTCACATTTGTTTTATTTTTACAAGATGTCAGCGTATATAATTATATACTGTTGTTTACGGTTTAAATAAATAAATATATTTGGAATTGAAATATTTTACTCATTAATCGGGATTATTCATTTATCCGAATGAAAACTATATTGTCTCTATTATGTTAGGAACAAAAAAAATAGTAGTATTCATTTATCGAGATAATTCGTTTAACAAATACTAGCTTATAACCCGTGCGACGCACGGACTGATTAT
Source organism: Apium graveolens (assembly GCF_009905375.1). Classification (NCBI taxonomy): domain Eukaryota; kingdom Viridiplantae; phylum Streptophyta; class Magnoliopsida; order Apiales; family Apiaceae; genus Apium; species Apium graveolens. The sequence continues at coordinate 239,007,899 of NC_133656.1, forward strand.
TATTTTTATTATTTTATTATTTTTTATTATATAAAATTAAATTATAGCAGATAATAAATATGTTTTATTGAAATTCATGACAAAGGTAATGATTTATATATCGTGTTATTGTTATTGACAGATTCAAATTCTAAATAGTTAAAGTAATAAAAAGTCCTCCGACCGTGGACGCTTATCAGAGCAGTGTATGCGGTTGATTTGGTGTATGCGAATGATGTGATAATTTTTTTTTAATGTGTTCTTGATTTGTTAATAAATTGTTATTTTTAAATTTGAATTATTAAAATTAATTTTGAAAGTGTTTAATTACCTACGAAAAAAGTGAAAAAGAAGTTGAGTGCGATTAGAAATCAAGTAGGATTATCATTCAAAGAGTTTGTAATTATATTAAATACATGATTTAATTTATTTAAATAAAATATATTTACTTTAACTTTGTTTTGGAAAGTATTAATAGGCATTTTAGGAAGTTGGTAACCAAGACCAAACGAAACCATATTTGGCTCATAATAATATAGTATAGATTCATTTATCGATGTTATATTGTATTTAGTAAAAAATAAATAAATTATACATTGATGTTTGATTTATGACTTATGAGTAATACTAGGATACCAAATTAGTACCAAAATTATTATAAAATAATATAGCGTAGGTAATGAAAGAAACTTTTATTTTGAAGGGCACTGGAGTAAATTCGGAAAGACACCTTCTCTTAAGATTAAAAAATTTATTTACTTGAAACATGTCTCCCTTGCCCCGGTACTATATAAATGTTAATTTATGTATCCAAATATCATTACTCCCTAAGTATTATTTACATTGTGGACCGGGAACCGGAACGCGTTTTAAGGTTTCTGACTTTCCGCAAAACATGCTTGCCTAAATAATTTTAAATATATTTTTTTAAATAAAGATATAATATTCAATTTTTTATAAAAAAAAATTAAAAATAAATTATAAAATTATATTTTATAATAGTCTTAAAATACGTGTCAAACAATCAAGGGACGGAGGGAGTATATAAGATAGGTTGCTACAGATTATTACCTGGTAGGGATTAGGCGAAGCTGCATTAGATTGTTGTCCAATAAAGTTGTAATTGAGCTGACCCAGTTTCTTGCAGATACCATACTTTTTACCAGCTGATGCCATGACTTCACTGGAAAGATCAAGCTCCGGGAAACTTAGTCTTTTCTTTTTGGACAAATTCACCCCCGGAGAATGTGCTAGATGCTGAAATGCTGTGCTCATGCCCACCCCTACACTGATGCAGATTCCTAATGTTACCACTCCAAGGCTCACATTTTGTGTGCCCATTTGGTATCCTTTAAATCCAGTTTTGCTGTCACACAGAATGTTGCAGTTGTTAGTGTAATTGCATGTGCTACCGAAGTTAAGTTTGAGAGTGATGTTAGGTGTACAGAAAACATGACAATTGATGTGAGATACACGCAGTTACACCGCATTTAACTGACAAGCTCTAACTCAGGAGACGTAATCATAAATTCTCCTCCCGTGGGTTTCGAATATGTGATCAAGAGGATAGTTATCCCCTCTTTAACCAACTGAGTCAACCCTTGCGGGCTGATGTGGGATGTTTTAATTGAGCTCGTTGATGTGAATAAAGATGACTCATTCCAATTAAAACCCACCACATGTTATTATGTACAAAATTTTATACACAATTCTGTATATCAAGCATTTTCCAAATTTTAAATGTTTCGGTGTTAGTTTACGCGTACCTTGTAGCATCGGCAGAGGCCATCACAGTCTTCATTCCGAAAAATGATCTCCAGTATTTCTGTAATGTTCTAAATGTTATTAACGTCACAATAAAATATCACTTTTTATGAAAAACTCGTGAGAATAGCAAGAACAATATTATTTTACAGTTAAATATCATAATACTGAAAATATGAAAAATATGTAATATTGAACACGACACAACAATACAATGTTGAAAATATGAAAACGATGCAAAGTAATATTAATTTTACACTTTCGAATTCTCACATTTAAATAGTTCTCAACAGAATAACGCTATCATAATATGTACACATTTTTGCGATCTATCTAATTATAACACCATTAAAATCAATTCTGAACTTACCGCTGCCCAGGTGGAAGCCATATTCAAAACTAGAATTTTAACAATTGTACGTGAAGTAAGAAGTATAATTCAAAATTAACCAACAATAAGCATGAATTTGTGGGAGAGCCAAAGGGTACAGCTAAATTTATATATCTGTTATGCAGAAACGAAAATGAAGGAACTATTCTACATGCAATTGTATAGGCGACAGAGACTGAGTAGATGACAAGTGTTGGTATGAAATTTCGAAAATTATGTTTTCTGTTGCTACCTGCAGGTACCTGAATATAAATAGAGGGAGATTTCTGTGGATGTATCAGATGCAGAATAGATGGTAGAGATAACATTTAACACCTGTCAAATTAAAGTAGCCAATTACTGAATTTTTTTGATTAAAATTTAGCTAAATTTTCTGTTTGAGGTGTTTCTATTTAATCATTAGTTAATAATTATGGTGTAAAGTATGACTAATTCGGTTTATGAAAAATTTAATTTTTGTATGTACTCACATGCTTAAAAATATGAAAATAAAACTGATCGATATGAGTTTTGTTTTGTATATTATCTTGATCATATCTCACGATTAAAATGCGAAAATAAAACTGATCGATGCGATGTACACAAAACTAAAAGTGATTGATGTGCTGATACATATATATTACTCCCTCAGTCTCATAAAACTTCTCCTCTTTTGACTTCTGACACTATTCATAGTAAGCAGTTAACTATTAATTTACGTTTATTCTATAAGATCAAATATGTCATAGGATTGATTTTGGATGAACTCGTTACTCAATATTATTATAAAAAAACACTTGCAAGCATGATTGCATATTAAATTTTAGAATTACAAAAATAAATACTAAAAAAATAATTAACTAGAGTACCAAAAGTTACAAATTACAGGTATGGAAAAGCCAAAGTTCTAAATCTTATTAACTAATTTATCAGTAGTTGTCGTAGTAGCAGTACTTATGTAACTACTAGTAGTATAAGTAGGTTTCCGTTGAGAGCTAGAGCTGCCGGAAGAGGCTGCAGGCTGATGATGAATCTTGCCGAATTTTCGGAAAAAAGATCTGTTGACAAATTTATCACCGGAATGTCTGATCTGCTGGGGACGGTCCAATTCCCACAAGGAAGATCTGTTCTCTTTGGAGATTTTAACTGCAGGAGAATGAACTAGTTGATGATATGCTGTGTGAATCCCCATTCCCACCGCTCCAAACACTATTCCCATCAATGGCAATAGCTCAAGTACAAGCTTCCCTCTTCTAGCTCCTCCTTTCCTACAATTACATGAATTTTTGGACCATGACAGAACATTTTTGAGTTCGAAAACTATACTAGGAAAATGTTTGGTGTACAGAATTGTGTACAAAATTTTGTACATAATGATATGTGGTGTGTTTTAATTGAAATGACCCCATATATTCACATCAACAAACCTAATTAAAACACCTCGCATCAATTGTCATGTCATTCTGTACAAAATTTTTTGTACAAAATTCTGTATACCTAGCACTACTCATACTATTATAGGCTCTGGAAATTTTATATATCACTATTAGAAACTGAGTCAGAACTGACCGTGCTCGATTTTGAAGGGATTCGATCAAATTTATAGTGGTCGGAACTGACTCTATTTTTTGTTGTACAAATTTAAATCTTTGGAAGGTTAAGAAAAAAGGAGAAAACATGCAAATGCCTGTGCTAGTACGTGTGTTTCGTCCTTGTTTAGCAATTTTTATCCATACACATGCATTGAAGAGATCATATTAACCAGGAGAGAGAGAGAGGGAGAGAGGGAGGGGGCGAGAGAGAGGGAGAGAGGGAGGGGGCGAGAGAGAGAGAGAGGGGAGAGAGAGAGAGAGAGAGAGAGAGAGAGAGAGAGAGAGACTTATTACATTGTTCGTCCCTGATGATCTCCAACATCGGAAACAGTGACCACTTTGGGAGATGACGAAACCGATGATCCAAATTGCCCATTAATCACATTCACATTTTTTGACATAGATCTCCAGTACTTCTGCATAAATGTAAATCACATCTCTAGTGTTAACACACAAATATATAGGAATCAACAGAAATAGACATTGATCCAATATTGCTTTACCACTATCTTGAAAGCCATATCTGAAACTTGTTGCCAGGAGAGAAACTGTGACACAAAACATGCACACGTACATATTATGATGTATGCATGTGTGCCTATATATATGAAGTGAAAGAGAAGATGACAAGTGTGATGAGTAGAAAACAGATAAGATTGCTTGCTTGTAGGGATGGCTTCAATGTAGTGAGTTTGTTGGAACTTGGAAATGGGAGAGGGAGAGGAATTGTGGGAATGTGTCAGCACATATATGAGTGATCATAGCTTAAAAATAGTAGATTTGGGAATTTTCTTTATTTTTAGAATAATTAAAGTTCTTGAATGGATACAAAAATATCTACGAAATGTCATATTTTGATTGGTTATTTTTATTACCGCACTAGATTAGTTCCTCTGGTTTTATTAAGTTTACTTTTATAAATATATTTAAATATAATATTTTAAAAATATTTGTAAATATTATTATTATAATTAAAGAAAGAAAAAGATATAAAATAGGGAAAAAGAGAATTACTGGAGTTAAATAATTAATGAGAAGAGAGATGTTAGTAATAAAAAGTTAATTTTGTTTGAGGTAGTAATTAATGAGAAGTGGACGTAAAGATAGTTAATTAATTAGCTAACTAAGCGTTGGTGCAATATTTGAATATTTATATACTTTGCTGTAGATCAGGAGTTCGAAAACTCATTCTGGATGTGTAACTAGGCAGTCTACCGATGATAGCGGTGTTTGTTTAATATTAGTATAGATATAACCATTTCATTTCTCTTTTTTTTAATAAAATCGTACTTATATTTTTGTTCAATTAATTTTTTAAATTAAATTTGACTAAATTTAAGTTAAATTAATCAATTTTTTACTAATTCAATCAAATTTTAGTAAAAAGATATTAAAACAAGAACATATGAAGTATAATGTCTCTATTACTCTAAATTATTAAAATGTCTTGCTTTTAGTTATCAGGTACAATGAAATAGCAAAAGAATTGATTTAAGAAGACGGAGATAATGAACTTGGAGGACCATAACTGTAAAAAAAATAATCTTCCCCAAAAATAATGGTGTCTCACTTGAGACACCATGTACACACATACATCCGCCACTGAATACATGAGATATAAAACTGGGAGGAGTGACAAACCACTCTCCAGAATCTGACATAGAATTGGCTCATGTTAACTCATGTGCCACCCTATTCGTAGATCGAAAACCAAACTGAACGAGCACGTGATTTATGTGCTTTAATAATTAAGTACAATCATCAACTATCGTCCCAAAAAATGGATCACCTGAAGCTCCCTTACATGGCTGAGTTTTTGAATCGGTTTCAAACACACAGTTTTCAGACCTTAAATTAATTATCCAGGACAAAGCTTCCTTGAACCCAATAGCTTCTGCTTCTCTCGGGCTCCACTTCCCTGCTACCTTCTTATTCATGGCTGCCCTAAACTGTCCTTGGGCATCTCTAAAAACAGCACCACAACCTATATTACCGTCCTGGAAAACCGCTGCATCAACATTAATCTTGAGTCAACCTGCATTTGGTTTTCCCAGTGCCGAGCTGCAGTCACCTGTTGTTCACCCTTACTCATCATCTGAGCTTGTCTCCAGTCACTGAGTAAATGTTTTGCTGCAGAAACAACTCCAAAAGTAGATCCATTTGCCTTGATCCAAACCCATTTATTACGCCTTCTCCACAAACTCCAACAAACCATCCCTAGAAGACAACGCTGCTCTTTTGAGAAAGTATCAAAAGCTCTACGAATTATAATACCAGCTGACTCATAGGATGGACACTGCAAAACTTGCCCCATCCCTGCTATAGCCCATACTGTCCTCACAAAATCACACGAGAACAACACATGACCATCAGTTTCAGCTTCAGAATGACACCAGGGGCACATAATATCAATACTAATCTGTTTTAAAACCAATGCACTTGCTGTAGGTAAGCATGATCGACATACCCTCCACAGGAAATTAGTCACCTTTCCTGGTAGATTCAAAGCACGCAGTTTAGTCCAATAACATCTATCTACATCTTCAAACTCCCCTTGCAACCAACGATAGCCACTTTTAACTGTATATTCCCCTTTTTCATTGAGTATCCAGAACCAAGAATCATTCTTATCTTGAATTGGTAGTGGAATCTACTTAATCAAATCTGCATCTCGACTTTGAAACAAATCATATACTATATCTGTGTCCCACTGATTACCACCTTCCTGCATTAGATTATTCACACTAATTTCATGAAGATGCTCATATCTTGGTGTTGTAATACAATCATTAATCATATCTGGCAGCCAAGGAACATCCCAAACAACTGTATCTTTCCCATTTTCAATTCGTCTTCTAGTCCCTTCCTTAAGCACCTCCATAGACTCCATAATACTTCTCCAAACAAAACTTGGATTTGCACCTGCTGTAGCATCTAACAAACTTGTTTTTGGATAGTACTTCGCTTTCATAACTGCAGAAGCTAACGGATTAGTTTCCTTGAGTAGTCGCCAACCCTGCTTAGCCAACATAGATAAGTTAAATTTCTGCAGTTCTTTAAGCCCTAACCCTCCAAACTTCTTAGGCCTACACACCTTGTTCCACGACATCCACTTCACGCCCTTAGGCCATCTCCAACAGTGGCCTATCGGCCCAAATTTGGACCGATTTCGGTCTAAATCTACCCAACAGTAGTCTATTGCCCCGTTCCAATTTAGGCCAGTGAATAGTTTAGGTCGGCACTATTCACCGGCCTAAATCTTTTTAATAATAAAATATTAACTTTTTATGTTTTATATATTTGTTAATTTGTTGATTGAATGTTATTCTATACATATATTAAGTAGTTTTTAATTATATTTCTTAATTTTCACTTATATATAATAGTTATTTAACAAAAATATATTAAACACCATGAATTGTTTTAATTCAAATTATTAATACATTAAAAATAAAATAAAGATTACACTTGATAAAAAAACAATTACAAATACAACTTATGCAAAAGCATAATATGAACTTAAACATTGATTTAATCAAATAAATTATTTCTTGATCCTCCTAGATAATCATAATATTGATTATAATTATGATCATTTTGTGATCCTTGACCTTCATCTTCTGAACCTCGAGCTTGAGAAGTTGATCTTTGTTGTTGAGCCCTTTTTTCCATAATTTGGGTCTGTTCAGTACGAAAAAATTCACGTAAGTTAGGATCAAATATAGAGTTCAAATCTTTCAACAAAATTTTATTTTCCTCTTTGTATTCCGTGAGAGATAGTTTTCGTTCCGAATCTTGATTCTTTTTTTTAATTAATTCGACAAGAGCATTATTTTGTTCGATAATTTTAGAAATGCCTTCATCATGTTTTCGTTTTCCTTTTGCTTTTTTGACTCCCATTGGACGAATGCTCGATGTAGCACCAATTTCCTCGTCAGTTGAATTAATATCAAATGCAGATAAATTTGGACGAATATCATCGGTTGAACTTGGACATTGAACATGTGGTGTTGTGTTTGGGCTGAAGAATTTTTCACAATCTTTAAGTATATGCCATACATGACCGAATTTGAACCTTTTTTGATATTTTGGGTCATCTTTCAAAAATAATTTAGCTTTCTTCATCGCAAAATACAAGTTACTTAGATGAGAAATAAAATATAAGTAACATAGATGAGTACTAAAATTCAAATTTTAATAGTTTACTTACGATATATTCGTTTAAAACACCACTTGGATGTTGGTTTTCAACTTGGCATACACAACCTTTCAGTTTGGATATTGCAGCATTGATGGCTTGCATGCGCTTGCGTAGTGATTCTTTGGTTCGATTAAGATGTTAAAATCTTGGATCCGAGTGAAAAGCAGTTGCAACTCAAGACCAAAACTGATCTCCAGGTTGGTTGATTCCTATAACAGGATTTTGAGAAATGTCAAGCCAAATTTGGCTTAAGTGCATATCTTGCTCAACTGTGTATGATACACTACGATTTCCTGAACTCGTTTTTTTTAATTATATGGAAGTAGATAAGAGGATGGTGAAATGAGTTGGGTAATAAAATAATTTATAGAAAAAAAGGTAATTCATCCAACGGTAGTGAAATCCATCTAATGGTGAATATGAGATAAGTAAAATTTTCTTATCTTGTACACAGAAGATAAGATTTAGTGTCCCAATGCTTTTGTCACTTGTGAAACATGATAAGATTTGATTAGCTTTTTGCAGAAGATAAGATTTTTGCATCCTACGGTTTTGATAGACGGTATTGAAAAATAAAAAAAATAAAGAAGCTCATATTGCTCTTCCAGATGCACTAATCGAGTATTTGTGAGAACAATATACTAATTCGGGGTAGTTTAATCTTTGTTATTTTTCTTTTAGTTAAATAAATATAATATTATTTTTTCTTCATTTTCTTGTTTAAGTGTAATGTTTTTCCAATTTAATAAATTTATTAAGTTTGAACTTAAAGTGATCTTATTCGTTTGGCGTCCAATTGAATTAATATGTATGTGAATTAATATCAATACATTAAAATAACAATATATTAATAGTTGAAAGAATAAAATATTGATATATGAATTTGGACCAAAATTTAGACCGAACTGTTGGAATAGAGAGTTGTCTCGGTCCAAATTTAGGCCAAAAAGTATGGCCACTCTTGGATTTGCCCTTACTACCACCTCCACTCCCCCATAGAAATGCATTCATTTTCCATTCAACCTCTTCACATATAGTTACTGGGATCAAGAACAGATTCATCCAAAAACTTGGTATTGTTTGAGCTGCTGAAGACAATAAAGTTATCTTCCCAGCTCGAGATACATCATTTCCATACCATCCTTTTAACCTTTGTTGCACTCGATTTACAAGAAAACCAAACACCTCTGTTTTACTACTCCCCACATTCATAGGCATTCCGAGGTACTTTCCAGGTTTTTGAACTTGTCTTACCCCTAAACTTTCACAAACCTCCATCCTATCCTCTTCATTTGTATTTGGACTGAACACCACCTCTGATTTCTCATAATTGATAATTTTACCTGATAGAACTTCATACCTCTGCAGTGCACTTTTTAAGGTTATAGCTTCCGATTTTTTGGCTTTTAGAAAAAAGTAACAATCATATGCAAATAGAAGATGAGAGATACTTGGTGCTTTGTTCGCAATCTTACGTCCGTGCAATAAACCACATTCCTCATGTACCCTAATCATACCACTCAACCCTTCTGCACAAATGATATACATAAATGGCGATATCGGATCTCCCTGCCGTACTCCTCTTTGGGGAATTATTTCACCAAACACATCACCATCCCTTAGAAAACTATACGAGACCGATTTCACACAATTCATTACTCTGTCAACCCACAATGTAGGAAATTCAAAACGCTGAAGCATCTCTTCAATAAAAGACCATTCCGATCTATCATACGCTTTAAAAATGTCCACATTCAACCCAGCAACACCCAATTTACCTTATGTTTTCCTCCGGATGTAGTGGTTCACCTCGTAAGCTATCAACACATTATGAGTTAAGAGTCGTCCCTCAATAAATGCACTCTGCTTCTCAGAAATAATTACATTTAGAGTTGGTGTTAACCTATTCGCCATTACTTTAAAGAGGATTCTCATCAGCACATTACACAATGAGATTGGTCTCAGATCAGCCACCTTTTTTGGATGTTTTACCTTAGGAATTAGACACACCATTGTACGGTTTAAACCACTCTGTAGCTCTCCATTCTGAAAAAATTCCCTGCAGAACTTAATAACATCCTGGCCTACTATCTCCCAATAAGTCTAATAAAAACCCGGATTTAAGACATCAGTACCAGGTGATTTATCTGAATGCATAGCAAAACCAGCCGCTTTAACCTCTTCATCTGCGACAGGTCTAACCAGTATCTCCTTTTGTATATCTGAGATTACCGGGAATTTAATCCTTGGAGATAATCTCATGCTATCTTTAACACTACTGAATAACTCTGTAAAATACTCAGTAATAACCTCTTGAATTTCAGCGTTCTATTCTTTCCACTCCCCATGTTTATCCTTCAGTTTCTTGATTTTGTTATGCTCTTTTCGAGTGGTTGCATACTTATGGAAAAAACTACCATTTATATTACCTTCCCTTAACCAAAACTGTTTGGCTCTTTGACGCCAAAAATTTCTTGCTTCTCTAACAATCTCATGAACTGCCACCGTGCTGCATCATACTTTTGGATTCCAAATGTATCTTTCCTAGATCGTAACGCTGTATTTCTTTTCTATACTTGCCTATCTGAACCTTCATCTCACGAATCAAGCCCCCGCCCCATTCCTCCAGTTTCAACGAGTAACTCATAATTTTCTCCATCAAATCTCGTTCACCATCCTGCCTCCAGCACTCATACACTATATTTCTACATTCTCTCTCTCCAATCCATATATTTTCAAATTTAAATTTGCGTCGTCTTTTTTCAAATATTTTTCTATGCAACTGCAACATTAACGGTAGGTGGTCAGAAGTTGTTACCTCTAAGACTGTAACATCTGCTAACGAGAACATATCCCCCCATTGTTGTGTTGCCATCCCACGATCCAATATCTCCTGAACCCATTTATCCGTCCCTCTAGATCTCTCCCAAGTAAATATATCTCCAGTAAAACCCAAATCATGCAACCCAGAATCCATTATCGCATCCCAAAAGCCTTCCATTAACCTTCTTGGTTGCTGTTTTCCTCCCCTCTTTTCTTCCAACGAAACAATATCATTAAAGTCGCCCAGGATACACCACGGTAATTCTGAAGCTATAGATAATTCCCTAAGCATATTCCAAGCCTCCATTCTTCTCGCCCTCTCTGGAAAACCATAGTATCTAGTATATCGCCATCTCCCTAGCTGCTCATTACTTACTTCAAAATCTATAAAATTCCTACAACTATTTGTAATATGAACTGCTACATCGTTCCTCCATAACAAAGCAATCCCTCCTGAATGAACTTGAACATCAATTGCATAACATCCAGCAAATCCTGATTGTTTAGTAACCTTTTGCACCGTATCATGTTTAACTAGAGTCTCACTCAAGAAATTGAGACTGGGCCTATACTGTTGATCAATATCCAACAGAAGTCTGACTATCCGTGGGTTGGCCAGCCCACGACAGTTCCACGAAAGGATACTCATAATCTTTGGCGGGTATCAAGTTTTTTGGCCCAACATTCTGTTCATTTCCACTTATCTGCATATTATACAGCTCATCTTTAGCCTCACTCTCCGTATTGTCAACCCGCTTTCTTTTCATATCCATCACTACATTATCGGAAGGAAACTCGTTATACTCCTCTCTCATATCCTCATTTGTTTATTTGTCATTCAAATTCAAACTCTTTCCTGTTTTCTGTTCCCTCAAATCCCGCTGCCTAACCAGAATTCCACCAGCATCTCCACCAATCTCGCAAATCTTACCATCTACCTCCATGAATCTCGCATCACCCGGGTTGCCACCATGATTTCCCGATGAGTCACCTTGCTATTGCTTTGCACCTCAATCCTCCTTCCTTACACCACTATTTCGAAGCCATTTCGATCCAGGATTACGTTGTCCTCTTTTTGAAGATGCACGTTGCCATACTCCATACATTTTCTCTACCACTTTCTCAAGATTCACGTAAACCACAATACAATCTCTATCAGAATGGCCAATAATGCCACATACGAAACAAAACGTACCCAATTTTTCATACTTAAAATTAATCCAACTCCAACTATTTCCTTCTCTCTTTATCTTCGTACTTCTCTTTAATGGTTTATCAACATTCAGTGCAACTCGAATACGTACATATGGTGTCCACCCTCCATCAAACGTTCCTGGCCCTGATTTAATATACGTTCCCAAAGACGCACGAACACTTTCCAAAATACTTTCTGAAACATAACCCCTAGGTAAATCATATATTTGCACCCACATTTCCATATTCTGTAACTTAACTGTAGCTGGATCATCCCCCATCTCCACTTGATGAAGCACAAGCATCGCCTGCTCAAACGACCATGGGCCACCTTCCATTACATTTTGCACATCCATCTTGTGGTAAAATACAAACAAATACTTCAAATCCCCCGTACTGTAGACTTCCATTCCTTCTCGTGGCCGCCATAATGACTCCATTAGATTCTTCATAGCTTGAAAGTTTATAGTTTTCTCCGTCAAAAATTTTCCCATCAACATAAACGTTGTTTTTTGTTCAGTTATCGTATTATTTGCAATCACTATTTCGTCCATCTCCTCATCCTCGATGACCAAATTCGCATACATCTCCTCTAGGGGTTCATCAATACGTGCCATGTTGTTCAAACAGAATTATAATATTGGCTAATACTGTTAATGATTGGATTATAGAGATTAATAGAACAATGATTTGACGAAAGCTGTCATATAAACAGAAGAAATGAAACTGTCATTTAATTTCTCTTATTTTTCTTAAAATTGAAAAAAATGTAAAACTTGCCTATTCTAGTTATTTGAATTCATTTATTGGTCTTGTCTTTGTTTGTGCCTATTTTTGCAAATTGTTGATGTGTATGATGTGATATGACTTATGAATACAATGAGCGTGTACTTTTCAAACTTTTCACAAATGATGCAAATGACGTGGTATTACATATAAAAAAATAATAATATGTGATCGATTTCATATTATTTTTAAAAAATTGAAAAATTATTTGGATATTTATTATTTCCCGTGTAAATTATACTTTGATGCAATGAAATATAACAAAGTCGATTTAATTTTTAAAGATAAAAAAAATGTATTTAGGTTTTGTTTGGTATTGGTGTTGCAGACAATTATAACAGTTATTTCAAAGAAAAATAGTTGCAATTTTTTTGATCAAAAAACTGTTGTTAGAGAAAGTATGTCACCCCTTATTTTTGAAAAAAAACTGTTTTTCGATTTTTGCGGGAAGCAATTGCTTATTTGATCATCAAATCTCATCCAAAATATTATTATAATTTTTTTACATCAAAACAAATGCATATCAAAAATATTATCAAAAAATAATCTTATTATTTCACCAACATTTTTTAAATCAACATTTTTTCTTAAAGCGCAACTTTTTAACTATAATACCAAACATAGCATTATTTTAAAGTACTAATTTTTGGGCTGTAATGGGGAAACACTCCAATAATGAACAAAATAAATGGGCCATAACTTTCCGTCCATTAATCAACCATTTAACATTTCAGTAGATTCAGCCACAGATAAGGCCCATAATTAAAATCACAAGGCCCACAAATTATAAAATGCTCTGGCCCAAGACAAAAATGTAGTTTTTATTTTGTCGCGTGTCTAGCAAAAGGCTACATATAGCAGCTTCCCCTTCCCAAAATCAATTTTTTGTTTAAAAAAATAATAGAAACATTTCTTGAGAATTAATTTGTTTATTACGTTAAATTTAATTAGCAATAAGAATAATAATGATAATATGTTATAATTTATAAAACGATTCCCGAATAAGATAACTCATGATTTAAAGAGATATTTTAGTTTTATATCACGAATTTTTCTCATGTATTAGTCGATGTCTCATGTATCGGTTAACTCATCATCTACCGAGACATTTTAGTTCTATATCTGATATATTCACATGAATTTTTCTCATATATTGATCGATGACCCAACTCATGTATTGGTCAATAAGTTAAAAATTTAGTGAAATTTCTATTTTTACGCCAAAAAAAATAATAGTGAGATTCCGTAATTGACATCTTATTGAAATTCTAGTTAACTTCTTTCTTTTTCTCGGGAAAATACAAAATTACTTGGTCAAATTGTTAATTTTTAAATTTTATTTATCCATACTTTTTATTATAAATTATGAAATAAAAAAATATTTTTTGAATTTCCAATTATGTAAGTAGAATAGGGTACTTGTCACAAGACTCTTTTTGCAAAAAACATGCCCAAATGGCATGCCATTTATCAATTAAATATAATAAAATTTAATAAATAATTATTATACTAATATACAGTGAATTTGAATATAAAATTAAAGTTAGTTGACAGTAACAACCAAATACCATCATAATACTCATTTAAATTAGTAACTTTTTAAATATTAAAATATACTAACTTTACAACCCGTGCGATGCACGGGTCTTCATTAATATTTTTATATTATTTAAAATTATAATAAAAAAAATGGATCATTACCTTATTAGTATATTTATAAATAATAATATAAATATTTGTTGTTGGCAGGATTCGAATCTGAATCTTGGGTAGTGTATAAATAATAATATAAATGTTTGTTGTTCGTTGGGTTCGAACTTGGGAGTTTTAGTATTGTATAAATAATAATATAAATATTTGTCGTTGGCGGGGTTCGAACATGGGAGTTTGAGTAGTGTATATTCTTTTAGTATTGAAAAGGCATATCTCCTCAGGAATGGCATACCTGAATCATGAAAAGGCATGTCTGGCTAAATGACGTCATGGCATGCCCATGGCACATGCCCGTGTGACATGCACCCTAAAGTAGAACGATGGAAGTAGAACCACCCACTCAAAAATTAATATAGTTTTGGTCAATGTTTCACGTGCAAGTGTAGCGCTTCTATAAAACTGTAGTTTACGAAAGAGGCAAGAGTTAGCTGGCTCTTAAAATCCTCCGCAGCCGTAGCCGCGCCCTTATATAAACCCTCAAAAGCCACTCTTCTCCCCTTTTTAAAACCCTCTCTCTCTCTCATCTCTCTCTCCTGAATCCTCATTTAGTCTCTCTCTCTCTCCCTCTCCTCTCTCCCTCTCTCATTCTCTCTCTCTCTCCCTCCTCTCTCTCTCTCTATATCTCTCTCCCTCTCTCTCTTCTATCTCTCTCTCTAACAATGGCCACCAATTCAATTCTCCGATCCACGGCCATCCTCCCCGGCGCCACCAGGGCTAATCTCTACCCCTCCAAGGTCCATTCACTCTCCCACCTACCCTCATTTTATCCTTTTTTTTATTTCATTATTTTTTGCAGTTTTTTAAAATTCGATTTTATTTATTCAATATTATTTTTTGTAAATTTTGTACAGTTGCATTTGTTATGTTATGTTACGAAATGAAATGTAAATAAATTAAAATTTTATTTTCATTTTTGCTGCAGTGATTTTGATAATAAAAGAAATATTGGGTTGACAACTGTATAATTAGCAAAATTTCAAATTTACCACGACAATTTCAAGTGGCCAATTTGAGACTCCGAATTAATCGGTGGTAAATTTGATATTTTGCTAGTTATAAATTGATACCTAACCCGAGAAATATCTAAGAAATAGTTGTTATCAACATAATTTTATAGATGCTGTGAATAGTTCTAATTTGATGTTTAAACAATTTTTAAATAGTTTTAGCAGTCGAAAATATTGAAGTGGTTTAAGACCTTGTAATGCTGAGGATTGACTGATTTAAGAATCTTGTAATGCTGAGGATTGACTGATTTAAGTTCAAATCTTGTAACGAGTGTACTTTTTATGAGGATTTAACGGATTTGAACTTGAATGTTGTGTTGTCAGAATTTGGAATTTAGGTTTGTTTGGTTAATTGTTACCTTTCAGTAGATATATTAAATGAAATGTTCGATATATGAGTAAGCAGGTTGTTATTAATTTGTTCAGGTGTCTTCGGTTAGCTTCTGTCATGATTCGTCAAAGTCTCGGTCAAGCCTATTTGGTGCTTCTGTTCCCGGGGATTCATTGATCTTACAGTTAAGAGATTTGTAACAATCCTAAACTGCTATTTACTGTGATAGCTATAAGATCATTTACTGTAATTGATGCTGTTTATTCTATACCCTGTAATTGTTACAGAAAATCTAGTTCTCGGAGTGTCCAGCCAATTCAAGCTACGGCTACTGAACTGCCACCTACCATTCAGAGTAAGATAGATAGTTTGAAACCTAAGCATGGCTGGAAAATTGAGGATTTAAAATTCTAATATTACTTTGTTTTCTTTCTTAGGGTCGAAAACTGGCGGGAAGACAAGAATCGGAATCAATGGTATGTAAAGTTGTTTGGTGTGTTGTGTTTTATGTTAGTTTCTTCAATTTGTTATTTCTGATTTAACAAGAATCTTTTTGGATCTCTTGTCAGACACTACCTTCCGTGTTGGATCATTTGACTAAAATGCAGACACTTTGACCATGGACCAACTGAAAGACCACATCTGAGATGGATATAGGAAGCAAAGTAAAAAAATTGAGAGAAGAAATGAGATTAATATACAAAGTTTTATTGATAAATTCTGTTTAATTTCAGCTGATTAATATACAAAATGTTTATTAATAAATCACGTCATCTCCCTTGCCCGTTTTTTAGAGATAGGCCCGAGTCCTTGTTACCGATTTTTATAAGGAAACACCAAACGGTCGTGTCCTTCATTTTAAACTCTGTACCCTAGTCCAAAGTAACACATGTTACACTTTGAAAAGATATCACAGTATACAACTATATTTCAAGTAATAACATGGTCATGTTGCAGGTTTTGGAAGAATTGGGAGGCTGGTGTTAAGAGTAGCGACTTTTAGAGATGATATTGATGTTGTAGCTGTTAATGATCCATTTGTGGACGCCAAGTACATGGTAATGACCTGTAGCTGTTATGAATTATTAATGTTATTTTTTCTGCACGATAACGCTGGAAAGGTTTTTTGGACATATTCATATATTTTGTTTTTTATTTTTTATTTTTCTTTTTCCTTTTTTTTGTTATGAGGTTTTCCTATACTTTCACCCACAATGGCAATTATGGCATTGGTCAGTACTCAGTAATCTAGCTCTTATCATTCTGAATATAAATATAGACCAATTAAGGGGTTATTTGGTTCAACAATATTGGGTATGAGGTATGAGGTTGGAATGGATAAAACTCATACGTGTTTGGTTGGAATTTATTTATTTTAAAACTCATTCCTCAAACCCATGAGGTATAGGGTTTAGAAACCCATGCTAAGAGGTGGGTATGAACTAAAGTGTAATACTTTTTTTAGCTCAAATTTCAATATTGATGAATAAAAATTGTGAATGTATATTTTATTTTCTTAGATATTAGGTAAATATATAATCTCATATTTTAATAAGAGAAATTACCAAAAATATTATTTTTTCCTTGTTTTTTTGCGATTTTATCATCTTCTGATTTTTTTTGCAAAAATATGGAATCAACGAAAATCAGGCACACATGTAACTAGTTGAATCGAGTTTTTTTGTTGCATTTGAGGTTAGATGAGGTTAAATGGAGGTGCATAAAATCGCATTTTCACAAAAAAATATTGGAAAATAGTATTTTTGCAAAAAAATAGTATTTTTGCAAATTTTTAAAAAAATTATAGTATTTTTGTAAAAATGTTTTTAGCCTAAGCTATTTTTCAAAAAAACTCTATTAATAATTATGATTAAATTAAGTGATCCCTGTTTAATTTTGGTTTTTAATATTAAAATAAAATTAACAAAAAATAATAAAGTGTCTTTTGATTCTTGATTTATTTTATCAAAAGTTTATGTATCAAGTTCCAAACTCATATCATCTTAACCCGATTCCTGATTTCAACCCGATACCACCTAGCGAACCAAACGACCCCTAAATTTTAAATGCTAACTTTTCTGTTATTGTCAAACTTATGAAGATGATTGCAATTAGCTTATTCTAAAGAGCTCATATGGATTTTATTATTCACAATACAGGCATACATGTTTAAATATGATTCTACTCATGGTGTATACACTGGATCCATTAAAGTATTGGATGCAACCACTTTAGAAATAAATGGAAAGAAGATTAAAGTTACTAGCAACAGGTAGTACAGCTTTTCATTTCGCAATTATAAATAGTTGTCCTGTACCAATGTTCCTGCTTGTCAAAAGTTTATGTATTTAATTTATTTTATTATAAAACTGAAATGTGCTACTGAACTTTACCAGGAACCCTGCAGAGATCCCGTGGGGTGAATATGGGGCAGACTTTGTTGTTGAATCTTCTGGGGTTTTTCACAACGATTGAAAAGGCTTCAGAACACAAAAAGGTGGGTACCATTTCTCTCTATCTATCGCTCTTAATGTCTTTCTTTCATCTCTTTCCCTCTCTTTTGAACTGTGTTTAGAACTTTAATGTGCGTATTTGCAACATTTATCTGCAGGGTGGTGCGAAGAAAAGTTGTAATTTCTGCTCCCTCAGCTGATGCTCCTATGTTTGTTGTCGGTGTTAATGAGAAAACATACAATCCAAACATGGATATCGTATCTAACGCGAGCTGCACTACCAATTGTCTTGCTCCTCTTGCCAAGGTTGGTTCGTATAAACACTACTTGTTTCTTGTACTATTAGGTTGTGAAATGTGCTTATCCAAACTATAACATGACTTTAATTGCTCACAGCCTCAATACCAAGTGATCTTCTTCGAAAATATAATAGAGAAAAAAACTAGAATAAAATAATTGACAATGAACGGAGTTTTTATATGTTTATAACAAAAAAATTTGTGCAGGTGGTTCACGAGGAGTTTGGCATTCTGGAGGGGTTGATGACTACTGTCCATGCAACAACAGGTATTTCTCACACAAAAAAAAATGCATTTTGCACTTCTGTTTGCATTTTCGTAATTTTAAATTTTCATATTGAATTTTCAGCTACGCAAAAGACAGTTGATGGCCCTTCCATGAAAGATTGGCGCGGGGGACGTGGTGCTGGGCAAAATATTATCCCTAGTTCTACTGGTGCTGCAAAGGTATGAGCTGGAGTTATATTCATATTGATACTGTCAAGACCTTGTGCATGATTCTGCTTAATATCGGATTTGTAGGCTGTTGGAAAAGTGCTGCCAGAACTCAATGGCAAACTCACTGGAATGGCTTTCCGCGTTCCAACACCCAATGTTTCTGTTGTTGATTTGACTTGTTGACTTGAGAAGAGTGCTTCATACGAAGATGTAAAAGCTGCCATAAAGTACTGTCTTCTTTTTTCTGCTTTTCCTGTTACATCCTTCATGTATGCTCATTGTATTTGTGGCACTCTTTTTATATTTACAATTGTAATTTGGCTTGAAGGTACGCATCTGAGGGACCACTTCATGGGATTCTTGGGTACACTGATGACGATGTTGTCTCAAGTGATTTTGTTGGCGACTCAAGGTCTCTCTCTCTCTCTCTCTCTCTCACTCACACACACACACACACACATTTACATAATGATTTAAAAATTATCGTGGAAATGGAGGCGCCGACTAAATTATTACCCGATATTCTGTTATGAGATTATGTGAATGGGCAAAAATAGGCTATACTTAATGGCCAGCATGGTCTTCCTTACCATTGTTTTTCCCTTGGTAATTTTAAAGATGTTGCATGCAATAATGTTGTACCAAGTCATGCAAGAGTTCAGGGGTTCGGTCATTTGTGTATATCTATAGTCCTAAAATTGAAGCTTATGAAGCAATTTAAAAACTAGAGATGGGTTCTGGTCGGATTTATGCAATTTAAAAGCTCTATATTTTGAAATGTAGCTTTGGTCTTGAACCTAGACAGTTGGTCAATCTTCTAATAAATTTGGACAACTAGTCATATCTGCTAGGGTAATTCCTTCAATATATGTTATCTTTGCCATCTCCCAGGTCAAGTATATTTGATGCACAAGCTGGAATGGGGTTGAGTGCATCGTTCATGAAGCTTGTATCGTGGTACGACAATGAGTGGGGCTACAGGTACAGTTAATATCCTACATCTAACTTTCAAATCCGTTTACTCTGTTATCTCTCTTCGATGTGAGTGCCTGTGCCAATATCTTGCGAATCTTTCTTTCAGCAACCGAGTGCTGGACCTGATCGAACACATGGCATTAGTAGCAGCTACGTACTAAATTTGATGGGAAGCAGCCGATGCTACAATTTTCGCTCAATTAATAACTAGTTTGTCAAACATAGAAATCAGAAATATAGGTCATTTTTGCTGTGGAGTTGAACTTTGTTGTTATCCTTTGTAAGATTATTAACAAAAGGCTGGAGCTTGATACAATTTGTCCAACAACTTTCCGTTGAACTAGTTATCATTGTTTTCTTGATGGCATGATTGTGAAAACGCTTTAGGTCAATTTATGGTGTTTAAAAGCAGGGTTAACTTTTTTTTTCTTTTGCTAATTAATTACACCGGGAGTTAAACTCATAACCTCCTGCAAGAGAATATAAGAGCGTAACCACTGCACCGGCCCTTTCTTGGTGACAAGCAGGGTGAATTGAGCTTATTCATCGCTTATTAAGTGAAATGTTGATACGTACGTGCATTACAGCTAGAGCTGGCCACACGAGCGGGCCGTGCGTGTCGGGCCGAATAATTAACAGGCCGGTTAATGTTGAATAGAATTCGTGAACAGCCCGTATAAATTTACGGTCCGGGCCGTGCCGAGCCGGTCCTGAAAAGCAATCAACCGTGAACGGCACGCGGTTTATCCGAGTTACACGGTTTAGGCGGTTAGGCGAATAACTAACGAATAAATCGGTTCCATCATGTTGTTTAGCACTTGCACTTCACATAGTTCATAAATCACACTACTTGTTTTACTTGTTTATTGTTTACACGTTTTTCTCCTTATATTTATTACTTTGTTTTTTTTATTTTTTTCCTTTTTTATACACATGTACGCAAATTGTATATAATGTATGTTTTGTTTTTACTTTTCTTTTTTTTTTCTGATCTTAATTTTTTCTGTTAAAATATTTTTTCGATTTTGGAAAACTAATATGTATTAAAATATAATATGTATTAAAATAAGGAAAAAGAGGACGGTACCTCTATAAATTTATTAATTAAAAAATGTTAAAATTAATTATATAGAACTCTTCTCTAACAAAACGGAACAAACCGTATTTATAATTTAAATAAAATATAAACTATAACAAATTCATTATCTGATTGATTTTTAGTTAGAAGCAAATAGTGTGACATAAAGTAATGAAGTTTGGAATTCTTAATTCACAAAGTCAGAAAGTCAGAAGCTAACTATTGCTAATATTCTGGTTCACAAAGAGGACAAGTCAATAGATGACTCGCGAATAACCGCGAGCTGGCGGGCCTCGCGAATAACGGGCTGGTTAATTCGTTTTTTTATTCATTTTTTCTGTTGTTTATTCGTCTACAGCTCTGGCGAAGTGGTTACGGGCCGGTTTCCGGTTTCTCAAAATACAGAGCTCGTGTGCATATCCGAATAGTGCCGAATAACGAATCGGACCGTGACGAGACGAGTAATGCGAATATTAGGCGAGCCGAACTACGCTCGTGTCGAGCCAAACCGCCCGTTTGGCAGGCTCTAATTACAACTACCATTTCAACACAAGTTCTCTTTTACTGTTTTCTACATAATTTACTACACCTGTGCCAGTCACCAACCTGCCCCTCCATACTAAAACATTTGGAAGGCATAGATGACAATTGACAAGTCTAAATGATCCGTTAAATTAGAGCGCACTGTTGGAAACATTTAATTACTACTCCCTCCATCCCGTTAAGAAGTATACGTTTCGTTTTGGCACGGAGGTTAAAAAAGTTTTTGGACACGAAGGTTAAGAAAAAGTGGTATGTTGTAAGAAAAGGTAAGAAAAATGGGTAAAGTGATAGGATAAATTAATATTTAACATATAAAGTTAGTTGTAGTGGAAAAAAATAGTGGATGTTAATGAGTGTAAATTTTTATATTATAAAACTTTTACTATTTTTGGTAAGTTTTGAAACGTATAGAATTGAATGGGACATCCAAAAGGAAAGGTATAGAAATGAACAGGGAGTATAGAATTAGTACAATCATGAATGACAATAAACCCAAAAAAATAAACTGATTGGACCATGCAAATATTCCAACATGGTTATTATTATGAAAAACATCTGAAGGCTACAGTTAACACAATCATACCATTAATATAACATTGATACTGATACAGTTCAACTAAAAGTTACCTCTTGGGTCAGATCTTATAAAGGATAACAAAGGTCAACTCAACAGCAAAAAATGACCACTGTATTTTTGATTTCTATGTTAGACAAACTAGTAGGTAGTTATGATAGAGCAAAAATTGATAGCACCGGCTGCTTCCCGGCTGCTACCAATGCCACGTTCGATCAGGTCCAACACTCCATTGCTGAAAGAAAGATTAGCTGGGTATTGTTACAAGCACTCGCTTCAATTTGAAAGTAAAACTGTACCTGAAGCCACACTCATTGTCGTACCACGATACAAGCTTTTATAAAGGACCCACTCAACCCCATCCCATCTTGAGCGTCAAATTTACTTGACCTGCGAGATAATAAAACATATTGTAAAAGAATTACTCTAGCAACTATGCCAATCCTAATTTACCAGAAACTACCAAGAGTAAAGACTGACCAATTGTCTACGTTTGTAAACAGACCTACATCTACATATCAGTGTAGAGAGCTTTTATTCACAAAATTCCAAACAGAACCCATTTTTCATCTGCTTCAAATGGAAGGATATTCTAGGAACACAGATAGATACAAATGACTGATCCCCTGAACTCTTGCATGATATGATACAACAACACCACTGCATGTAAAGTCTTTAGAGTTACCAAGGGAAAACAATGGTACAAAAAGACCAAACTGGCCAGTGGCCATGAAGTATAGCTTATTTCACCCTTTTTATTAAATGTGATTTGGGTGAGGGAGGGAGGGACCTTGAGTTGCCACCAACAAAATCACTTGCACAGTAGTCAATTATTCATCAACCTCGCCAGAATGCCAAACTCTTCGTGAACCACCTGCACAAATTGTTTTGTAATCAAACATTTACTGAGTCCACAGTTGCCATAACCATGATATGAATTTGTTCATGTCAACTATTATATATTAGTCTTTTTTCCCTGTCATACTTCCGAAGAAGATCACTTGGTTGTGTGACTGAGCAATTAAAGTCATGTTACTTACAGTTTGTTCACAGGCTAACAGTACAAGATACAGTAGCATTTATACAAAGTACAAACCAACCTTGGCAAGAGGAGCAAGGCAACTGGTAGTGCATATGATATCCATGTTCACTTGTATGTTTTCTCTAACACCCACAACAAACATAGGAGCATCAGCTGAGGGAGAAAAAAATTACAACTTTCTTCAAACCACACTGCAGATTAACGTATTAAATACTCAAATTGACGTGCTAGAGAAAGTTTGAGAGAGATGAGAGAGACATTTGTGTGCGTGAGAGAGATAGCTATAGAACAAGAGAGATTGCACCCACCTTTTGTGTTCTGAAGCCTTGTCAACTGTTGTGAAACCCCATAAGATTCAAAAACAAAGTCTGCCCCATATTCACCACATGGTATCTCTGCAGGGTTCCTGGTGAAGTCCAGTAGTGCAAAAGTTTTTTACTAAAAGATTAATATACATATGTTATCAGATGTAATTAGCATAAAGAATCCTATTAGTGACCAAATCTAACACTTTGTATCCTTTTGTTGCAGCTGGATAGCCAAGGAAAACACAGGGTGAGCCCGAGGTTCTAGCTTGGTTCGAGATTGTTTAGAAGTAGAAACGAAACAAAGACACCCAAAACATCGCAAAAGAGAATAATCTGGTGCACTATCAAACAGGAGTTCATAAGGAGTAACATTATTTAATTTCCGTACAGGCATTCTGTTGATAAAAATGCAGGCACATTGCACACAATCTCCCCAATATCGCGATGGCAAATTAGACTGAAAGAAAAGTGCACGAGCTGTTCCATTAAATGCTTATGTTTTCGTTCGACCACCCCATTCTGTTGGGGTGTGTCAGGACAACTTGTTTAATGTAGTATGCCATAAGACTGATAAATCTCTAAAATTCTGCCTTGACAAAGCTCTAACGCATTATCTGTTCGAATGATTCTTAACACGTGTATTGAACTGAGTAAAAACATGCTTAAGAAAGATCTTACAAATGGAGACAGAATCAAGTTTGGATTTCATAAGATGTACCCAAGTGGCACGGCTATAATCATCAACGATTGTGTAGAAAATATCTACAAACCATTGTGAGTGACAGTATGATAAGGGCCCCAAACGTCAACGTGAAGAAGTTCAAAAATTTTTGTTGTTTTTATTTCACTTGCAGTAAAAGACAAACGATGTTGTCTTGCAGAAGGACAAATTGCACAAATGCAATCAGACAAAACACTTGTATCAAAATGTTTTACAATTGTACTGATTTTCGAATAAGGCATATGGCCAAGTCTAAGATGAAGCAACTTGGCTTCATCTAGTTTAGAAGTAACAGCAATATTAACTACAGAAGTATGACTAATGTATGGCAAAGCTTTATTAGCTGTGATGAGAGAATGATCAGCAGCATGAGAAAAAAAGCCCTCATCAACAAAGTATAGTCCATGGAAGAATTTACCAAGAAGTTTGGGTTGACTCATTGAATGCTCCTGAAGCATACAAGAATCAGAAGTGAACGAAATGATGTAAGTAGTATTCCGAACAAGCTTAGACACAAAAATTAAGTTGAATTTGAAAGAAGGAGCATATAGAACATCTGTAAGTTCTATGAGATTATTAAGTTTTATGTTGCCCACATGAGTGACTTGTATCTTAGTGCCATCAGGGATAGTGATAAAACTATTCTCATCAATTTGTTTGACAGTGTGAAAGAGATTCATAGAAGAACAGATATGATCAGACGCACCGCTGTCAATTATCCAACTATTGGTATGAGTTGAGGATAATAAACAAAGAGAAGTACCTGCCAAAAGTGCATTTCCAGAGTAAGAGTTGTTGTCATGTTCAGAAATATTACCAGAGTAAGAGTTGTTGTCATGTTCAGAAATATTATTTTGAGACAAAAGCTGTATCAACTGATTGTACTGCTCCACAGAGATATTATTTGAAGAAGACTGTGATCCAATTCCACTATCAGAAGAATCCTTGACAGACTGAATTTCATCAGTTGCATCAACTGTGGCACAACCTGCAAATTTCCTCTGCTGATTAGGTTTAAAACCAGGTGGATAACCATTCAATTTGAAGCACCTTTCTTTGCTATGGCCTGGAATTTTGCAATGGTCACAAAAGTAGTTGTTCTTTCTCTGCTGGAAACTTGGTGAACCAGTTCCAGGGGTAAATTTTCCAGCAGAATAGACTCTGTTAAATTTCTGAGAACCTTGATAACCAGAATTGGGGAACTGCCTAAAATTGTTCTGACTAGCAAATGCCACAGGCTCCTGAACTGACAGTTTAGAAATCTCCTTATGCCTCTGTTCCTAAATCAACATTCTGTAAACCTGTGGTAGAGTAGGAAGTGTTTCCATCATCAGAATATGTGATCTCACATTTGCAAATTCATTAGACATTTTCATGAGAAAAATCATTAGCCTCTGATCCTGCTGCAATTTAAGAACCTTCTGAGTCATGTTACAATTGCAATGAGCACATTCACATTTAGGTAATGGTTTGAGATTATCAATCTCATCCCAAATCCTCTTTAACTGAGTATAATATTCAGAAATGGAAAACGTATCCTGTGAAATCTGAAAGACTTCCTGCTCTAAAGCATATAATTGTGCTGATGATACTTGACCAAAACGTTCTTCAAGATCAAGCCAAATAGCTCTCGCAGTATCAACATACAATATACTTGCTGCAATCTGAGGATCCAAAGCTGTAATAATCCAACCTGTGATCATGCTATTACAGCGAGACCAGAACTTGTAGCTAGTATCAGTAATTGCAGGCTTAGCAAGAGTTCCATCAACAAAACACATCTTATTTTTCGCTGTTAATCCAATAACCATAGAACGCTTCCAATTTCCATAAGAAGTTCCATTAAAAGGTGTAGTAACCAGTTTCATACCAGTATTATCCGAAGGATGCAAGATACACACTAGATGGATCTTGTGTTAACTCTATCTGATTTTCGACTTGAGTCGCCATTAACAAGGTTTGTGAAAAAGTAATGAGAACAATTGCTGATTTAGAGTAAAGTTTAGATCAAGAAATGAAATTCAGAAATGAGACTGGAGAGATAACAATGTTTCGGAGAAATTTTAGATCGAATTGCGAAATTTGAGATCGAATTTTGCTATGAATCTGCAATTCCGTACAGATTTTATACAGATTATGCTACGAACTTCAATGATTACATAACTCGTTATGATTAACAATCTGATTACTGCTATTGTATAGAATGTAAACAAATCATAACATCAATTACGAAGATATGATTACGAATCACGAAGAACAGATCAAAGAACAGTATGTAACGATCTTACTTGATGCGGAAACGAAGAAACGAATGAAATTACTGAAACGTACTGCTCTGATACCATGTTATCAGATGTAATTAAGCATAAGATTCTGCAGATTTGGTATGAACACCATAGCTAATCATTTATGACTGAAAAGATATTTAC